>NC_091340.1:6115727-6248227 GCF_038502225.1 Cherax quadricarinatus | reverse complement strand
TCTCAGCCTTTCTTTGTATTGGCGACAAAGTCTCGTTACAACAGGTCCAAGTAGTGGAACCTCAAAGCCTAGATACCTGTATCTGCTTACATATTCTAGAAGAGACCCATCATGCAACTGGATCTGACGAACTGTGCCTCTCTGCCGAGGAGGACGCCTGTTGAGTATCTTTGTTTTATCCCCTGAGATTATTAACCCCAGGTCCTGACACGAGGCTAGTACATGATTAAGAATGTTTTGGGTGTTGGAGAATCCGGTAGTGTGAATCATTATGTCATCAGCAAAACTAACCATATAATGATGGGGCTGGCTAGGCATGGCATTAAGTAAGGCATTAATCAAAATGTTGAAAAGGGTGGGACTAAGCACACCTCCCTGTGGGGTTCTTAATGATAGTATGTATGGTAGATTTGATATTTGTATCTGTTATATCTATGTGACTCTGATGGGTTAGTATTATACCCCTTAAAGAATATCTTATCATTTCACATACACTTTTTAAATTACACCAAAGTGGTTGGGCCACTTACCTTTATATCCTACCTCTCTCCCCCCCTCCCACCCTTTTCCAATATTTCTATCCTTACCCATCCTTCTTCCTTACCCATCTTACCAAAGCTCTGGTCATAAGAAGATCATTGAGCTGGAGGTAAGTGGTGGTACTATTTTCTTGCACTAACTACTGTCAAACAAGTGGTTGGTGTAGCTACAATTTGACAAAGTGGTAGTTGCAGCCTCTCACCCCTTCCTGTCCTCCCTCACCCCTCAGACGCCAGTCGGCATTTTATCACCTCACACTAGCTACCTTACATAATGTTATTTTTTGGGATTTAGACTGTGCTGTGCATGCAACCTATGTCCATCATGTAAATTTGATTTTTTGAGAGCCTGCATGATCTATACACTGTCTTGTATGTTAAATTAAGTTTTCCCAGTAATGTCAAGTGGGAACTTATCGTTTTAACAATGTTCACTTTGCCCCTGGGAACAAGGGTCGCCACTCTGTTGTTCAGAGTATACTTACTCAAAATCTGTGCATTATCTAGCATGGACTTTGTTTCTAAGTGGTGTGGTCTGGTGTGTACTGCCTCAGGAAGATGGTTTGCCTCATCATAATTTGTAGTGAGCGGACTTCGTATTTGCCGAGCATAGTGGACTTTGGCCAGCCCTGAGGCTTGCACCCACTGTGACTAAAATTAGCTTCACGCGGCGATGTCTGGTTCGATTCCCAGCGAGGGTAGAAACATTGGACGTGTTTCTTTACGCCGGATGTCTATGTTTACCCATCAATAAAGTGAGTACCTGGGTGTTAGTCGAATGGTTTGGGTCGCATCCTGGGACAAAACTGAACTAATTTGCCCGAAATGCTCTGCATAACAAGCGGCTTTCTATATTGTAGTACGCCATTGATGACAGCTAGGCCTGTATACCTTGTACATGTAGTAAATAAAGTTATATATTTTAGAATGGTATCATTGTGTTTGGCTTTGGCGAAGGACGGAAGACATCATAAAAATTATATAAGCTTAGGGAGAGATGTACCTCTAAAGAGGACAGAGACAACATCGATGATATTCAATTTCCTATCCTGGTTTCTCGTCTCCTGAAGTCCGAGTTGTCCTAGAATTTTCCCACTTGCACTGGACCCTCGTGGCGTTACGAGGAGAGCAAAGTCAACGAGATCAATGACTGGCACTTCTTACAAGACGGCTGTGCCTTGATCAATGGTGTGTTGGCTGAAGATCACTTAAGTTCACATTTGGATGGTTGGAGATATAACTATGATTTTTTTTTCCCAGCTGTGTCAGCTTGACAGATCTTCATATATAGAATGACGAAAACAAGAGTAAATATAAATGCTGATGCCTGGGTGTATATATAAAAGAGATATAATCAAATTGTCAAATTCGTGATTATACTTTAGCATTATCACAATGCTAACTCTCGCGTCAAACTGACTCAAGGTACATGAAGTGAGCTTTGTAAACATTGCCTTGACAGTCACATCAACAATGCAGAGTAAGTCTTTCCTAAACATTCCTCTCAAAGGTAAGTTTTATCAACTCGTGACTTTTTAAAAAAAAAAGCACCCTTCAGTGAAATGTTGACTTGCTTTTCTATTGGTATCTTTTTATTACCCAACTTGTTGGCATTTTGCTTTCCAAACATTGTCTCTATAGACAAAGTATTTGGAGTCGCGTCGGTACCCGCGTGCGTCTCGTCCCATCCCTTTGTATGTTTCCTTTGGTGTGCAGCTCCGGTCACGTAAGGACAGGGACTCTGCTTTGGAAATCCTGCTTCTTCATTTTAGCATTTTTCCTTCTTTAGATGCTGTAACGATTAAAGAAGGTATTGACATGACTTTTAGAGGGATATTGTATGAAATAACAGTGGTGCTAGCAGCCAATATAGTTGGAGCGCCTGAGGCAGAAACAGTGCCGTAATGACTATTTAATTAGCACCACAACCTTTGGTTTCTGCTTTAGGTGCTTCAGCTACAGAGGTCATTAGCACCACTATACTGTCTCATATCACTCTTGACTGTATGTGGTTAAATGGATCCCAGCTACAAGCTCTTTACACTAACGCTACAATAGAGACAAAAATGTTGATTTGCGCACACACAGTGAGCAGGTTAGTTGACTGATGTCACAACAAGCCTCTCATATATTCCCATGTATGTTTACAGCGTAGAAATTCCTACTAATTCAGTAGGAAAGTAGTTTGCCAGTATCGACTTGCCCCACCGTATGCCGTTGCACCTGCATGCAATCTTAGACTCCAGTATGCGTCAAATTTACAACATTCAAAAAGCAGACGAGCGGAGGTAATCCCTGCACCACACACCTCAAGTAGGCTTGCTGTGTTATCAGTATCTTGTGGGATATTGATGCGAGTGCAACTCAGGCACAATCTACTAAACACATCCTCAGTCATATGTGACTCATTATGATTATAGGAAGAGTCCGTCCTGACAGCATTCTACTGTTCTTGCCAGGCCTTTTGAGTTTTCTCACTTCACCCCTTGTCCGTTTAGTTTTGCTGGCACGGGTGTTCACCTTGTTGCCCATTCAGAGATCCTACCATCTGAAGGCCTTGAAATTCAATTGTCTAGTTTCTCAAGATGACTCTCTGCTGCCGTTTCCAAGAGAAATCCTGCATATGGAATCTCGACTGGATGTAATCGGTGTAGTGATCGGTTTCCCAATCCCTGTGTGCTACCTACCAGAGCAAAATTAACTGTGGGTTGCTGGCAAGACACAGGTGCAGCACATGTGGGCGCCACATTAGCTCTCTGTCTAGGTGCATACCCAAGTACTTCAGAGTAGCTGTTGCGACAGTAATGCTACAATAAGTTTTAGCCGTGAAGAACTGTTGACCCTCATTTTGGTAAGAATAAAGTTTTCGTCTTCTCTACCGAGATCCTGAAACTCCACCTGTTAAGCAGTCTTTTATAGTCAGTAGGGATGCCTGTGTATGGTTTGTCACCTCAAACACGTCTTCGTCTCTCCCTGCAGAGCTATTTTCTGCATACAACATATTGGCAATTGACGTGTAGCCTTCAAAAATATCGTTGACCGACATCTTAAAGTATTGAACTCTGCAGACTGTCTTCTTTGATCCCATTTATTAAGGGGTGCAAAGAAGAGTCCTTTCCCTTCAGTCTGGACCCCCAAAGTCCTCAAAGTTAAAAAGTTTTGAACAAATATAGCCAATTTACCATCCACGTCTTACTGCTGTAGCTTCTGCATTAGTTCACGTGGTCAAACATTGTCATATGCTTTCTCTATACAGAGTCCACCAATACTCATTCCTCAGGAGTCATTTTCTTGATAGTTTTTTTCTACAACTATAATATCCTTTACCTTAGTTGAACTTGCGTTACCCACAAATCAATATTAGAATATTGAATTAAAAGTAATTAATGTCGTCATGTAACTTGATCGTTTTAAAACAAATCTCAGTACGCTGAATATACTGCTTATATAACACAGGTGAGTTATATACAGCTGCATAATGCTGACAGTGTTGAAAAAAAGCAGAGGTGAAGAACAAGCTTATTTTGTGATAGTTTCGCTTTCTGTAGAGCTTTAACAGTTCAGTTACTTGATAAAGCTCTACACAAAGCGAAACGATGTCACGGTACAAGTTCCTCAGGCGTTTTCACCTGAGCATTTCAGTGAGTTAATATACCATATAATAAAGACGGGTAAAGACCCTGTGTTGGTTCTAACAGCAAGAGTCGGAGGCTTCAAGACGGTGTCTCACGCACAGTGCTTACATTAACGAAGAACGAGTGTCAGTCGTTGAGTCTCGAGACTGGGGTTGATCCCTGAGACCGGCCTGGCAGCGAACACTCATTCCCTGAGTAGGATGCCATAAGACTGTCAGATGCTCCAGGAGACATTTTTCCTGACGAGCCAAAATACCACCGCTGTGACGCAGCTGCTGCATGCACACTGTTTTGAGTTTAATTTCAGGGTTAAATCAGTTGAATTAAACTTAAGGTTTAGCAGCCCACAAATTATTGCTGAAGATAAATAAGTCCTTGGCAGAGGTATTTGAAGATGTTGAAAATGGGTACAGGAGACGACAGTCCCTCGGTGTTTCTCAGGTTTTGTGATTGAGATCAATTTATTTTATGTGAAGAGCTCTGAACTCTCCTCGCTGATATGTAAATTTATCATAAGGGGTGGACATCCACGAACGTTCTTAAGTCATTTACCCTTACGGGTGAATGATTTAAGAACATGATTATCGGGTGAATGACTTAAGAATGTGATTTGTGATTTTCCTGTTATTCACCCTTACGAGACTTAGGATCATCATAAAATTTATTTCTGCCTCACTTAATTTGCACACTACTGTATGAAACTTTAACCATCCAAGGGAATGCATCATGTCATGTCAGTGGTTGTATTTCGATCCTTACACACACACACACACACACACACACACACACACACACACACACACACACACACACACACACACACACACACACACACACACAGAGGTATGATAAAGCTCACGGCTCAGGGAGAGTGACCTAGTAGCGATCAGTGAAGAGACGGTGCCAGGAGCTCGGACTCGACCCCCGCAACCTCAACTAGGTGAGTACAACTAGGTGAGTACACACACACACACACACACACATTTTAAGACTAGGTTTGACAGGGGTCCCTGAGACTAGGAATTTACAGTAATTGAGCGACGGAACTACGACTAAATAAGTTGATCAGATACGTAAGAATACACACCATGACTTCTCTACGTAGTTGTACCATACTGTAGTATATTGCTGTAGCATATTGTTACACAGACTTCCTTGTCCAGGGCAACAGGTTACCAGAAAGATACTATACCAGTCGGTATTGTAAAGAGTGAAAATGAACACAAGGATTTCTCACAGGGCTGCATTCAACCCCCTTTCTGCGTGAATTGCTGAGGTCACCTTCTATGCTCTCCAGGGTAAACTGCTGCTTCTTCTCACGTCTGCAGCATCCAATCCTCTCCCCCCCTTCCCTGCTCTCTCTCTCTCTCTCTCTCTCTCTCTCTCTCTCTCTCTCTCTCTCTCTCTCTCTCTCTCTCTCTCCTAATTAAGCTGTCACTTTAGCGAACCTTGGGGTGACTCGCCATTCTTTAAGTAACGTTATTTGGGTACAGGTACACACGAGTACAGTTAGTATGCATAGTTTTTTAAGATATATGTAAATTACCATATAAAATTAAGCTTGTAGAAAAGGAACGTTCTCATTGGCTTCAAACAATATACTCTAAGCGCCTTCCGACTTTCCAAAGCTGTCGACAGTGACTGTCAGGTTGTGTGGATAAACTAAGATCTTTTTCTTACAGATTACCAACCATGGCGTTGAGCTGTTATCCAATTGGAGCTAACTTTAGCTGAATGAAGAAGACATTGAAGCTAACTTAGCTGATTCAGGAAGACACTGAAGCTAAATTTAGCTGAATCAGGAAGAGAAATCGCTAACTTTAGCGGGACCAGCAGAAAACTCCTAACTATAGCCTGACGAGGAAAGAAATCAGAAAATAACTAAGATAAACAAAGATTAATTTAAGAAAAACGTCAATAACATAAGGAAATCTGAGCGCAATAAAAATACAAAAAAAAATAGATCGCAGATAATGGTTCCGGGAGCGAGCGAGAAGTCGAAATAAAACATGACAAGAAAGTGAACAAGAAAAAGGTTTGGGCGTGTTAAATAATAGAAAAAGAGCAGAGGACGAAGAGAGAAGTGGAAGTGGATCTCTACGTCTCTCTCTCTCTCTCTCTCTCTCTCTCTCTCTCTCTCTCTCTCTCTCTCTCTCTCTCTCTCTCTCTCTCTCGCTGGCTCATACACCACTACCTGTGTCCCATCAGGTAGGCTGTGTCCCCTTCCTGTGTACCGTCAGGTAGGCTGTCCCCCTCCTGTGTCCCGTCAGGTAGGCTGTGTCCCCCTCCTGTGTCCCGTCAGGTAGGCTGTGTCCCCCTCCTGTGTCCCGTCAGGTAGGCTGTGTCCCCCTCCTGTGTCCCGTCAGGTAGGCTGTGTCCCCCTCCTGTGTCCCTTCAGGTAGGCTGTGTCCCCCTCCCCCGTCAGGTAGGCTGTGTCCCCCTCCTGTGTCCCGTCAGGTAGGCTGGGTCCCCCTCCTGTGTCCCGTCAGGTAGGCTGTGTCCCCCTCCGGTGTCCCGTCAGGTAGGCTGTGTCCCCCTCCTGTGTCCCGTCAGGTAGGCTGTGCCCCCCTCCTGTGTCCCGTCAGGTAGGCTGTGCCCCCCTCTTGTGTCCCGTCATTTAGACTGTGTCCCTCTCTTGTATTCAATTCATTTCAAGTTTATTCTCTACAAGGGTTACAATGTGGGGTTTACAGGTTTTGGATATTGTGTGGTTTACATGTTATAAAATACTAATTACAGAGGGGGCCACTAGGACACCTAGCATGGCTAGGCATTTCGGGCAGACTTAGATTAATTCTTAACATTAAATCCTTACAGATTATGGTATTAAGGCTGTGACTACATCATAATTTGTGAGTTTAGCAATGTGAATGCTTTTGTTTTGGCACAATACAAAGTGTCTATATTGGAGTATCATAGGCAAACTTATGACTAGTTAGGATTTATTATTTTAAGATTAAGATTAGTATTTCTGGGTTTATAGTCAGGTAGGCTGTGTCCCGTCAGGTTGGCTGTGTCCCCCTCCTGTGTCCTCTTCTGTTCACCAGTCTAGGAATGTGACAAGTGTATATCACATTTCCTGTTTTAACTGAATAAAGATAGAACGGAGAGAGAGAGGAGAGAGAGCAACATGCTGGAGGATGAAGCAACACTTCATCAAGAGATCTTCAGCTCACCAGAGAAAATCCAACCTCTCAAATCTCCAGGTCCAAGGACATAGCGAAGCTCTTTGAAGCTTAAAGATGAGATATTTATTATACCACAAGAGTGCCTCTTAAAGATATCTTGCCTGCGAACGTTACCCCAGTGATGGCGCTGGTCTTAAGGAAGTTCGCTGAACTTCACGAAGCTGCTACGACTGAAGGATTCTCTACAGCTGCTCCTTTCAATCACCGTTGCTCTTCAGATTCTCCTGGACATGAAGGAATCTGGTTTAATTACGAGAGAGAAGGTGGAGGGAAGGGGAGAGGGTTAAGAAAGTCAGTACGTCATCGATGGCTTGTCTTAATTCAATTAGGGTTCTTCAATCTTGATCCTCACCCTCCCCAGAATGCGACTCACACCAGTCGACTAACACCCGGGTACCTACTTGCTGCTAGGTGAACAGGGATAGGTGTAAGGAAACACGCCCAGCATTTCCTAATTATGTTAGTCTCCAGCGGGCAGGTGCCCAGAGCAGTGCCGACACCTGACACTTATTGCCCCAATCGACAGTTGTGGATGGCATCTAGGGAACGTGGTAGTGTTTCTTAGCTAAAACTAGGCTCTTAATTAAGCCATGGGACGACAATATAATCCTGTTGGGTGGTAGTATACCTGAGAGCTGCGCTCTGAAATGAACTGAGGTAGAATAACTACTCTTAGCCAGTGATTTCTGCTGACAAATGGCAGTGTAAGTTGTCAGATGAGTCTGTGAGGCTGATCTAAATCTCGCCTAAGAGACAGGTAGAAATTGTTAAGGTTGTGTATCACAATGGAGAAATAATACGAATTACCCACAAGGGTTTCTCCAAGAGTAACGCATGGCTATGACAACACAATATGTAACACAGGCTTTCACTGGGACAATGTCTCGCTCATTTTTTCACAGAACTTTATACTGCATGTTGTGAATTGTTTGTTTACCTCTCACAGGCTAGCCTGTAGCTCTCTCAGTGGCTCTGTCCCGTGTCTCTCTTCTAGCTCGCGTTGCTGTATAGTCCTTGTTGTGGCTTATCGCTTCTTTTTGATTATAATAATAATCTTCTAGCTCGCGTGTGTGTCTTATTGGCAGTGATTCGTGAAAGATGGTCAGCAAAATAAATGGCATATAATCAGGGTTTCTTAACATAAGATGCGTCCAAAAGCCCAAACCTCACGGAAGTTACTTGTCAGAATGCAAGCAGAAGCTGGACGCTGGATGTTGTATACTTTGATATATCCTTGATGAGTTCCCAGAGTTTCTACTCCTAGGGCCAGGCTCGTCTAGTGCTTGCCTCGTCAACCAGGCTGTTGTTGGTGGTGGCCTGCAGCCCCACATATCCATCACAGCCTAGTTGATCTGGCACCTAGTGAAGATAATTGTCCAGTTTCCTCTTGGAGACTTGTACACTTGCTCCAGCAGTGTTTCTGATAACTTCTGGTAAGATGTTAAATAGTCTGGGACCACAAATGTTGATACAGTGTTCCCTTATTGTGCTCACCGCACCCCTGCTTTTCACTGGGTTTATCTTGCACATCTTTCCATATCTCTTGCTCCAGTATGTTATGGCAGTATGCACATTTGGGACAAGGCCCTCAAGCATCTTCTAGGTATATATTATGTATCTCTCTCTCTCTCTCCTCCGCTCCACTGAGTACGTATTTATGACGTTCCCAGTATTGGCTCTGCGGACCGTAAACGATCTTTGTGTTTGTTCCAGCTCTGATATTTCTCCTGCCTCAGCTGAATGGGGGCGTCAGCACTGAGCAATACTCCAGTTGCCGTGAGAAATGAAGATACGTATGCAAAACCTATGTCATTTATAAGAACACGTTTCGCCCGCTATGGGCGAAGCTTCTCCCAATAAAATGTCTTTATTTCGCAGTTTTTCGGTAGTGATATGTCTTATAAAGCGACTGACTTCGCTAAGAAAGTTCAAAGTCTCCAACACCCATTAGAAAGTCAGAGATGGGAGGGGACTGGAAAGCTGTGATTCAGCAGTGCCTGACACTGACTCAGCAGCAGTGCCTGACACAGTGACTCAGCAGCAGTGCCTGACACAGTGACTCAGCAGCAGTGCCTGACACAGTGACTCAGCAGCAGTGCCTGAAACAGTGACTCAGCAGCAGTGCCTGACACAGTGACTCAGCAGCAGTGCCTGACAGTGACTCAGCAGCAGTGCCTGACACAGTGACTCAGCAGCAGTGCCTGACACAGTGACTCAGCAGCAGTGCCTAACACAGTGACTCAGCAACAGTGCCTAACACAGTGACTCAGCAGCAGTGCCTGTCACAGTGACTCAGCAGCAGTGCCTGACACAGTGACTCAGCAGCAGTGCCTAACACAGTGATTCAGCAGCAGTGCCTGACACTGACTCAGCAGCAGTGCCTGACACAGTGACTCAGCAGCAGTGCCTAACACAGTGACTCAGAAGCAGTGCCTGACACAGTGACTCAGCAGGAGTGCCTGACACAGTGACTCAGCAGCAGTGCCTGACACAGTGACTCAGCAGCAGTGCCTGACAGTGACTCAGCAGCAGTGCTTGACACAGTGACTCAGCAGCAGTGCCTGACACAGTGACTCAGCAGCAGTGCCTGACAAAGTGACTCAGCAGCAGTGCCTGACACAGTGACTCAGCAGCAGTGCCTGACACAGTGACTCAGCAGCAGTGCCTAACACAGTGACTCAGCAGCAGTGCCTGACACAGTGACTCAGCAGGAGTGCCTGACACAGTGACTCAGCAGCAGTGCCTGACACAGTGACTCAGCAGCAGTGCCTGACAGTGACTCAGCAGCAGTGCTTGACACAGTGACTCAGCAGCAGTGCCTGACACAGTGACTCAGCAGCAGTGCCTGACACAGTGACTCAGCAGCAGTGCCTAACACAGTGACTCAGCAGTAGTGCCTGACACAGTGACTCAGTAGCAGTGCCTGACAGTGACTCAGCAGCAGTGCCTGACACAGTGACTCAACAGCAGTGCCTAACACAGTGGGTCAGCAGCAGTGCCTGACACAGTGACTCAGCAGCAGTGCCTGACACAGTGACTCAGTAGCATTGCCTGACACAGTGACTCAGCAGCAGTGCCTAACACAGTGACTCAGCAGCAGTGCCTGACACAGTGACTCAGTAGCAGTGCCTGACACAGTGACTCAGCAGCAGTGCCTGACACTGACTCAGAAGCAGTGCCTGACACAGTGACTCAGTAGCAGTGACTGACACAGTGACTCAGCAGCAGTGCCTGACACAGTGACTCAGTAGCATTGCCTGACACAGTGACTCAGCAGCAGTGCCTAACACAGTGACTCAGCAGCAGTGCCTGACACAGTGACTCAGTAGCAGTGCCTGACACAGTGACTCAGCAGCAGTGCCTGACACTGACTCAGCAGCAGTGCTTGACACAGTGACTCAGCAGCAGTGCCTAACACAGTGACTCAGCAGCAGTGCTTGACACAGTGACTCTGCTGCAGTGCTTGACACAGTGACTCAGCAGCAGTGCCTAACACAGTGACTCAGCAGCAGTGCCTGACACAGTGACTCAGCAGCAGTGCCTAACACAGTGATTCAGCAGCAGTGCCTGACACAGTGACTCAGTAGCAGTGCCTGACACAGTGACTCAGCAGCAGTGCCTGACACAGTGACTCAGCAGCAGTGCCTGACACAGTGACTCAGCAGCAGTGCCTGACACAGTGACTCAGCAGCAGTGCCTGACACAGTGACTCAGCAGCAGTGCCTGACACAGTGACTCAGCAGCAGTGCCTAACACAGTGACTCAGCAGCAGTGCCTAACACAGTGACTCAGCAGCAGTGCCTGACACAGTGACTCAGCAGCAGTGCCTGACAGTGACTCAGCAGCAGTGCCTAACACAGTGACTCAGCAGCAGTGCCTAACACAGTGACTCAGCAGCAGTGCCTGACACAGTGACTCAGCAGCAGTGCCTGATACAGTGACTCAGCAGCAGTGCCTGACACAGTGACTCAGTAGCAGTGCCTGACACAGTGACTCAGCAGCAGTGCCTGACACAGTGACTCAGCAGCAGTGCCTGACATAGTGACTCAGCAGCAGTGCCTGACACAGTGACTCAGCAGCAGTGCCTGACACAGTGACTCAGCAGCAGTGCCTGACACAGTGACTCAGCAGCAGTGCCTAACACAGTGACTCAGCAGCAGTGCCTAACACAGTGACTCAGCAGCAGTGCCTGACACAGTGACTCAGCAGCAGTGCCTGACAGTGACTCAGCAGCAGTGCCTAACACAGTGACTCAGCAGCAGTGCCTAACACAGTGACTCAGCAGCAGTGCCTGACACAGTGACTCAGCAGCAGTGCCTGATACAGTGACTCAGCAGCAGTGCCTAACACAGTGACTCAGCAGCAGTGCCTGACACAGTGACTCGGCAGGAGTGCCTAACACAGTGACTCAGCAGGAGGGCCTAACACAGTGACTCAGCAGCAGTGCCTGACACAGTGACTCAGCAGCAGTGCCTGACACAGTGACTCAGCAGCAGTGCCTGACACAGTGACTCAGCAGCAGTACCTGTCACAGTGACTCAGCAGCAGTGCTTGACACAGTGACTCAGCAGCAGTGCTTGACACAGTGACTCAGCAGCAGTGCCTGACACAGTGACTCAGTCATAGGACCTAACTCAGTCATCATAGGCTAAACTAGAGTAACTTGTTAATGGTCAGGGTCGGACCGAAAGTAAGTTTCGGTCTCCTAAGTGCGAGTTATTCGTCTGTGCCCAGCGTTCGTCCAATAATATGAAAGCTCACTAAGAATGGAACTCATAACACCATAACTGGAAGCTAAGTTATTGTGGTAAGTGACAATCCTTTTTTCTTGACAGAGGATAATTTAATAGTGTCCTGTGGCTTGGTTGGCAACGCTCTCGCCTCACACACTGAGTATTCGTGGTTCAATCCCCGGCATGGGTGGAAACGTTGGTTATTATATTTCCTTACACCTGCTCCCCCTGTTCACCTAGCAGAAAGTAGGTACCTGGGTGTTAGTCGACTGGTGTGGGTAGTATCCTGGGGTGGCTAACCCTCCGGAGTTAAAAATTTCGAGAAATCTTATCTTGCCGCCCCCTACCCGAAGTCGTGGGCGCCCACAGGAAGCGGGCAAAACCTGCCATTCACAGCATTAAACCTGATTTAAACTAAACTTTTTATATGTGCTTCGGCGGGCGTCACAGTTTTACTTTGTCGACTTTCTGGGTAAAAGCGGCTCCTCTGCGGTAGTTTTACGTAATTATCTGTATGACCTTTGTGGGTTTAGCGCTGAGTTATGATTTATAGTTTGCGTAATTATTCCTGTTATAGGATTGTTATAAGAATGGAGAAGGTAGTTTTAATGTCATGCTAGAAGGTAGGTTTAAGGGAATGCTAAGGGAAGGTGGTTTTAATATCATGGTAGAGAGTAGGTTTTATGTCATGATATTCGTGACATAACGTAAGTTTAATGTCATCATGGGCAGAATTACCGCCACACGCTGAAGCTGCAGTTCTTCGCCTCACCTAGTATAGGGAATACTTGCAGGGAATACTTCTAGGGGGAATACTATTGTCCTGCCATGGAAACTGAAATCAGCAGCTAGGGAAGAGCTGTGTGGCCGAGGCTCGAAGTGAGGTTAATCAGCCATGATTCAGGCGACACCGAGGGACCTAGCATTCATGCGGGCTTCCTGCTGAACGAGGCTGAATTGGATAATGGTCACTGCCTTGCAGGTTACCATGCACTTCCCAGAACATATCTAATGCAGCATCAGTTGCAGAGCTGCATCACTCGCTCAAGAAAATGATAGAAAATAACATAATCATGCATTACAACGACGTTTCTCTCAAGGGGAGTTTTTTTTTTTAAGTTGTACAGAAAGTATGTAAACTGCTTGAAAAAAAAAATGTTATGGTGATACAGACAAGATGTGGAAAAAGATACTTATATATAGTTCAGGACAGTTATTAGAAACGTTTCGCTATGAGTAGCTTGAGGACTAAAGAAGCCACTGGCGAGACTACTACATGTACAGCCTGCCGGCCAGATGAAGACTGAGGTGAGAACCTGAGTCATGTAACTTTTGTTGTTGTTGTGGGTGAGGTCAGCTGCTGGTTGGTGACGTGGGAGAATTTGGGCGAGAGTGTCAGCGAGTGTAAAATTTAGTTCTGTAGTATCGTAGGTCTGGATGAAGGTGACCTCTGTACACTTTCTCCTCTATCATGTTCGTGTAACATAAGCTGAACTGTGTCCTATACCATAAGGTATTCTGTAACTCGATTGGTAGCACACTTGGCTCACGCAATGACGTCCGGGGGTCGATCCCCGGTACGGGTGGAAAAATTTGGACGTGTTTCCTTAAGACACCTGTTGTCCCTGTTCACCTGTCAGTAAAATAGGTACCTGGCTGTTAATCGACCCATGTGGGTCGCATCCTGGGGACAAATTTGATCTAATTTGCCAGAAATGCTCTGCATAACAAAGTGCTTTCTATATAGTAGTATGTCATTGATGTCAGCTAGGACTGTATACCTTGTAGAAATTATTATTATTATTATTATTATTATTATTATTATTATTATTATTATTATTATTATAGGGTGTGCTTTTGTCTGTTTCACACACACGTTGTTTCTGGGTTGCTGCAGTCGGAGGGTCCCCTGAATTGTGGTGTCATCACACTTCTGGCAAGATAGTTGAATGAATGATCACGAGTGTTTCCTTCTTTGGGTCACCCTGCCTAGGTGGGAGACAGCCGATGTGTCTTCAGATCACACACTTGTTTCCCTACAAAGAATTTACTGCATCCAGCAGAGGGAATGGTGTAAACTTCAGCCGTGTTGCTATGTGTTACGGATGTAGGTACTAGTGATACCCTTGACGGTGTGGGGATACAATATTACTAGACTGTATCCGCCATAGCTCTAGCAACACGGCTGGAGACTACGCCATTCCATGTGACAGATGCGGTAAATTCTACATAGGAGAGAGAGCCGTTGCTCTCGAGGCAAGAATATGCATTCGCCTGCGTACGCGTGTAACACGCACGACACAAACAGTGCGTGTGTGATTAGAACAACAGCGCACACCTCGTAAATTGGGAGACAGCTCACCTTAAACTACATGAAGATGACATGGTCAGGAGACAGTGTATGATGTATTTATCCACGAGTGTTCAGATCCCTCGGTAAGACTACTAAAAATAATAGTCGAGGTAGTAAATGCAGCAACATTTTCTTAGCAAAAGTTTGTTTTAAATTGGAGAAGCTATTTTTTAATCATAAGCGTTGCTAAACCAGTCCAGGTAATTTAGCGCAAAGAATGGTGCAGGCTCGAACCTCCGTCAGCAAATAGCAAGAAAATTCGACCTGTGCAGCTATAGCTTCCACGATTTTCTCAGGCAGAGCGGCAACTCTCATATATATATATTATATATATATATATATATATATATATATATATATATATATATATATATATATATATATATATATATATATATATATATATATATATATATATATATTACAATATTTTATACACTGACAAAAGTTTAATTGCATTTCTTGGTAAAAATAGAATAACACTTGAGTGTTGACAAGTAACATTTGCTTCCTAGACACCGAGTAGCTGCGTGTATTGCCAAGTGTAGGACAAGACACTGGTTCCAGAACCAGCTTTTATTACGACAGCGTTTCGCTCTTTGTCCAGCTTTATCAGGTCATAAAACTGTACAGAGAGCACAGTGTTGTTATAATAAAAGCTTGTTAGACAGCGTGTGTCCTTGTGATCATATAGTTGTTACTCTGGTGATGATGTCAGCACCACCTCTGCTGGGGCCTCTCATATTAATAATTTACACATTACCGACAAGTTCATGAATAAGACACACATGCAACATTCGTGTTTCTTTATTACCTAAGTCTTGCGCCTACATAGCAGGCTTCTTCGGTCGAATACAGTCTAATATAACACTGGAGAGAGTAGAAGTAATTTTGTGGGTTTTAGTCCCTCAGCCTTAACAGGGGGGAAGAGTATGGTAAGTCTCTGGTCACTTGCGGGACATACAGTGACTTACATCTCAAATACGGTTTGTTTCTTAAATGACGATGGTGTTTTGTTCCTGAGGAAACAAAGAGGACAAGTGTCTCCTGGTACTTTCTTCTTTCCTCTGCTTACAGTGCTTCAAGTGCCACGCTAATTAACACCGTTATGTTTGCAACAGGTACTTCTAATTAACATACATGGGTGTTATCTTTTATAATCTAGACATACAGACCTGGCACTGTGCCTGCCTCTACCTATTACGTCACTGGCACTCAGAAACTCCATTGACGTCTAGTATACTTGACATCTAGTTCAACTAACATATTAGCTGTTGATAACTATCAAACATCTAGTGCAACCTTCTGACTTACCGACTTGACTGACTCTGGTTTGTGCCTCTTTTTATAACCTAATTATCCAGATCCTAATAATGTTGCTACGACCCTGGTACAGTATTAGTGTCACTGAATCTCCTGACGTAGGTTAGCGTCGGATGACCCGTTCAGAGGTTAAGCATCGTCCGGTCTACACTAGCTAGATTGCTTAGTTAATGGGGTTTAAATAACCTGTCGACTACACGAGGGTTTCCCAGCTGGGTTTCCCATAATATTTCAAACACAAACGACACCTCATAGTAAAATGGCGGTAGTCGTCGTGGTTTATTCGTCAGCAAACGACTGCCACATAAACAGATTCTTTTTAAGATGGTTCCAGATACTGGATTTATAGCAAATCATAAATGCCATTTGTTTTCATAAGGCTACCGAACACCACATTACATTTCCCATCACCTTTTTCATACGTTTTGTATATTATCAACTGAAGGTGTCGTTTATGAATTGTCTTCACGTATCTATACGAAAACTCGACCTTTCTTGAAGCGCTCTGATCCCACACATTCTTCTTGACATACTATTTAAACCTTATCCCAGTGATCAACTAAAAGAATGTCCTTTATGAGGGACACCTTGATATCGCTGAAGGACTTTTGATCCAAAAGAATTTAGGCTACTCTCTTCCATTAAACCAGATTTCCTTCTATTACAAAGTGCTGTATGACTCCCTGTAAGTTAAGAACTTCTCCATTGGTGCTACAATCAAGACCCAGAACGATGAATTACTTCATGAGAAATGTTAAGCTAAGCGATTCTTATTACACCTGTGGTTCTGTGGATCCCGTAGCTTCATCCTGCGATTCTGCAGGCAGGTTGGTTGGGAAGAGCTGCCTGTAGGAGGTGAGAGCCGCCAGGATATAGGAGAGTTCCTGGTGCACGCTCTCCCAGGGCGTCTCCTGCAGGAGGGCGTGTGTGATGGCTTGCACGGCGTGTGGGTAGTGGATGGCGCGATAAGGGTCCTCGGGATCAGCTCCTATCATTAGGTGAGTAGTGAAGGTACGACCTACGCCACGGGGACCTAACAGACCTCGTTCCAGGTTAGTCAGCCATCTCAACCTCTGCTCCACCTGCCTGTACAAGAAACCAATGTTACTCTCTAGGCTTACTGAAAGTTAATGATGTTCAAGGAGTTTTGAGCTACGGAAACAGCTGGAATTTCCTTCCACGTATTAAACCCTACCAGTACTGGGGAAGAGCCAGGTAAGAGCTATAGGTCCTTGTAACGAACAAGTCCAGGAGACCTGCAAGCACCTACCTGAAGTGGGCAGGTCCTGGGAAGGGTTGAGGGTAGGGATGCATGTAATAGGGACGAGTGTGGTACCATCTGTCCAGTTCTGTCAGCATGTTGTTGAGGGTAATTAATTCCTTCTCGATGGCACCTGTGGAAGACGAGATCAGAGTGAGTGGTGGCCAGGGACGGTGGACCTACTTTGAAACTAATGAAGCTTAAGCTTCACGGTCCCTAATCCCGGAGGGGCCCCAGAAGCCATTTTAGCCCACATTGCTTGAAAATTTTGAGTCTACTGTATGAGAATTTTTTTTCAATAATATTAATAATATAATGTAATTTACTGCAAAATAATAGAATAAAAATTAAAAGGTTATTAAAGTATCATGTAGACCTAGCCATTATTGTTGCCATGGTGACCCGTAACAGTTCAAGCTTCAGGTTGGTAGGTAAGACATAGGCAACAGTTAGGCAACTTTATTCCGAAACGTTTCGTCTACACAGTAGGCTTCTTCAGTCTAGTACAGAAAGTAGGCAGGAACAGAAGACGATGTAATCAGTCCATCACCCTTGAAGGATTTGAGGTTGTCAGTCCCTCAGCCTGGAGAAGCTCAGCTCCATAGCTGAACTTCTCCAGGCTGAGGGACTGATAACCTCAAATCTATTTCAAGGGTGATGGACTGATTACATCGTCTTCACGTCTCTTCTATCAACTTTTCTGTACTCGACTGAAGAAGCCTACTGTGTAGGCGAAACATTTCGGAATAAAGTTGCCTAACTGTTGCCTATGTGTCTTGTCTACCAACCTGTCGGTATTGTATACCATTTTAATATTCAAGCTTCAGGGACACCATAACAGTTCAAGCTTCAGGGACACCATAACAGTTCAAGCTTCAGGGACACCATAACAGTTCAAGCTTCAGGGACACCATAACAGTTCAAGCTTCAGGGACACCATAACAGTTCAAGCTTCAGGGACACCATAACAGTTCAAGCTTCAGGGACCCCATAACAGTTCAAGCTTCAGGGCCTCAAAAATGTAGGTCCGCCACTGCTGGTGGGTAGTTATGGAAGTCAGTAGCTATGTATTACAAACACAAGTGGTAATGTGATGGCCTGTTAACCCAGACGTAAACAAGTCAGCAGCCAGGAAAGTGCAGCAGGGCAAGCGTGGGCAAGACAATAAAACACGAGATTTCTTTAGCCGTGTATTCCTTCACCAATATATATATATACTATGTACAGTGTAATGAAGGAGCAATACAGATTGGAAATTGTATTCAGTAGAGCCACTCGAGCAGCAGTGGACATAACCAGTGTGTATGATTGTCATGGATTGTAGGTAAGGAATGCCGGGCTAATAGGTGGATAGAATAGTTGGTAGGCGTGCAAGCAGGCGGGTGGGTGGATAGGAAGGCAGGCAAGCAGGCGGGTGGGTGGATAGGAAGGCAGGCAGATTGGAGGTTAGGAAGGTATTGAAGAAGGCAGGGAGGCAGGCAGCCAGGCAGGCAAGCAAGCAGGTGGGTGGAAAGGAAGGCAGGCAGGCAAGCAAGTGGGTAGGAAAGTAGGCTAGCAAGCAGGTGGGTGGAAAGGAAGGCAGGCAGGCAGGCCAGCAGGCGGGTGGGTTGGTACCATCTATTGATCAGGTGGTGTAACTGGTGCGCATCTCTCTGTCGACCTCCACCAGCTGTACGTGGACCACATCTCTTTTTACCCATCCTACTCTACCCTAGTTGAATACCAGTTCTTGGGCCTTGCTCTAAAGACTGTCCAAAAGTACTCAGCGTTCGGCTTCAATCTGTGACTAATTTCTCCCATTACGATATTCTTTTCCTTATCTCTGCCACAGAGTATTTTAAGATTTTAAGATTTTTGTTCGGATTTTTAACCCCGGAGGGTTAGTTACCCAGGATAACCCAAGAAAGTTAGTGCGTCATTGAGGGACTGTCTGTCTTATTTACACTGATCCTTAAATCTTGGCTCTCAGGGTGCGACCCACACCAGTCGACTAACACCCAGGTACCTACTTGCTTGCTAGGTGAACGAGGACAGTAGGTGTAAGCAAACACGCCCAGTTTTTTCATCCATCCCGGGGATCGAACCACAGACGCTGTGAGGCGAGTGTTACCAGGCCACAAATTCTCTTTAGAATCGTAAGGTTACGTTCGTTCAGTCTTCGTTTTCATATATCTTTTTTTTTCATTTCCGGTCCTGATATCGAATTTCTATCGAATTATTTTTTTCATATTATCCTAGATAAGGGTTGCATGCTGGAGCTGTATACTCGAGATAAAGTATTACCTATGTTGTCAATATAATGGTATACAGCAATAAAATGGTATACAGCATAGACTAAGAGGGACTGATTACCTTACCGTCTACTGTCTGTAGTTTGAACACCGTCTGTCAAGGCTGGGGGACTGATTACCCCACCCTCTACTGTCATCAGTTTATAACCTCTGTGTTGACTTGAAACATTCACTGGTTGGCCAAGTGTCTTCATAACAAAAATATAACCAGCTGTATCAAACGTTTCTTATCTGTTTTATGGATTCTTCGATCAGATATCAGGATTCCACAAATCATTCTTACGTTACCAATAGACCAATAGACCCCTGGCTGTCTTCAAGACCCCTGGCTGTCTTCAAGACCCCTGGCTGTCTTCAAGACCCCTTGCTGTCTTCAAGACCCCTGGCTGTCTTCAAGACCCCTGGCTGTCTTCAAGCAGGCACTGGACAGGCACCTGAAGTCAGTACCTAACCAGCCTGGCTGTGGTTCGTACGTCAGTTTGCGTGCGGCCAGCAGTAACAGCCTTGTTTATCACTCTAATCCACCACGAGGCCTGGTCTCAGACCGGGCCGCGGGGGCGTCGACCCCAGAAGCCCTCTCCAGGTATACTCCAGGTATAACCAGCGCGACGTTACTGACTTGTGACTTACACTAATAACGTGAGTGTATATGTGTGAGTGTATGTACTCCGGGAGAGAGGATACACTCCAGGAGAGAGGATACACTCCAGGAGAGAGGATACACTCCAGGAGAGAAGATACACTCCAGGAGAGAAGATACACTCCAGGAGAGAGGATACACTCCAGGAGAGAGGATACACTCCAGGAGAGAGGATACACTCCATGAGAGAGGATACACTCCATGAGAGAGGATACACTCCAGGAGAGAAGATACACTCCAGGAGAGAGGATACACTCCAGGAGAGAAGATACACTCCAGGAGAGAGGATACACTCCAGGAGAGAGGATACACTCCAGGAGAGAAGATATACTCCAGGAGAGAGGATACACTCCAGGAGAGAGGATACACTCCATGAGAGAGGATACACTCCAGGAGAGAGGATACACTCCAGGAGAAAAGATACACTCCAGGAGAGAAGATACACTCCAGGAGAGAGGATACACTCCAGGAGAGACGATACACTCCAGGAGAGAGGATACACTCCAGGAGAGAGGATACACTCCAGGAGACAGGATACACTCCATGAGAGAGGATACACTCCATGAGAGAAGATACACTCCAGGAGAGAGGATACACTCCAGGAGAGAGGATACACTCCAGGAGAGAGGATACACTCCAGGAGACAGGATACACTCCAGGAGAGAGGATACACTCCAGGAGAGAGGATACACTCCAGGAGAGAGGATACACTCCAGGAGAGAGGATACACTCCAGGAGAGAGGATACACTCCAGGAGAGAGGATACACTCCAGGAGAGAGGATACACTCCAGGAGAGAAGATACACTCCAGGAGAGAGGATACACTCCAGGAGAGAAGATACACTCCAGGAGAGAGGATACACTCCAGGAGAGAGGATACACTCCAGGAGAGAGGATACACTCCAGGAGAGAGGATACACTCCAGGAGAGAAGATACACTCCAGGAGAGAGGATACACTCCAGGAGAGAAGATACACTCCAGGAGAGAGGATACACTCCAGGAGAGAGGATACACTCCAGGAGAGAGGATACACTCCAGGAGAGAGGATACACTCCAGGAGAGAGGATACACTCCAGGAGAGAGGATACACTCCAGGAGAGAGGATACACTCCAGGAGAGAAGATACACTCCAGGAGAGAGGATACACTCCAGGAGAGAAGATACACTCCAGGAGAGAGGATACACTCCAGGAGAGAGGATACACTCCAGGAGAGAGGATACACTCCAGGAGAGAGGATACACTCCAGGAGAGAGGATACACTCCAGGAGAGAGGATACACTCCAGGAGAGAGGATACACTCCAGGAGAGAGGATACACTCCAGGAGACAGGATACACTCCAGGAGACAGGATACACTCCAGGAGAGAGGATACACTCCAGGAGACAGGATACACTCCAGGAGAGAGGATACACTCCAGGAGAGAGGATACACTCCAGGAGAGAGGATACACTCCAGGAGAGAGGATACACTCCAGGAGAGAGGATACACTCCAGGAGAGAGGATACACTCCAGGAGACAGGATACACTCCAGGAGAGAGGATACACTCCAGGAGAGAGGATACACTCCAGGAGAGAGGATACACTCCAGGAGAGAGGATACACTCCAGGAGAGAGGATACACTCCAGGAGAGAGGATACACTCCAGGAGACAGGATACACTCCAGGAGAGAGGATACACTCCAGGAGACAGGATACACTCCAGGAGAGAGGATACACTCCAGGAGACAGGATACACTCCAGGAGAGAGGATACACTCCAGGAGAGAGGATACACTCCAGGAGAGAGGATACACTCCAGGAGAGAAGATACACTCCAGGAGAGAGGATACACTCCAGGAGAGAGGATACACTCCAGGAGAGAGGATACACTCCAGGAGACAGGATACACTCCAGGAGACAGGATACACTCCAGGAGAGAGGATACACTCCAGGAGAGAGGATACACTCCAGGAGAGAGGATACACTCCAGGAGACAGGATACACTCCAGGAGAGAGGATACACTCCAGGAGAGAGGATACACTCCAGGAGAGAGGATACACTCCAGGAGAGAGGATACACTCCAGGAGAGAGGATACACTCCAGGAGAGAGGATACACTCCAGGAGAGAGGATACACTCCAGGAGACAGGATACACTCCAGGAGAGAGGATACACTCCAGGAGAGAGGATACACTCCAGGAGAGAGGATACACTCCAGGAGAGAGGATACACTCCAGGAGAGAGGATACACTCCAGGAGACAGGATACACTCCAGGAGACAGGATACACTCCAGGAGAGAGGATACACTCCAGGAGAGAGGATACACTCCAGGAGAGAGGATACACTCCAGGAGAGAGGATACACTCCAGGAGAGAAGATACACTCCAGGAGAGAGGATACACTCCAGGAGAGAGGATACACTCCAGGAGAGAGGATACACTCCAGGAGAGAGGATACACTCCAGGAGAGAAGATACACTCCAGGAGAGAGGATACACTCCAGGAGAGAAGATACACTCCAGGAGAGAGGATACACTCCAGGAGAGAAGATACACTCCAGGAGAGAGGATACACTCCAGGAGAGAGGATACACTCCAGGAGAGAAGATACACTCCAGGAGAGAGGATACACTCCAGGAGAGATGATACACTCCAGGAGAGAGGATACACTCCAGGAGAGAAGATACACTCCAGGAGAGAGGATACACTCCAGGAGAGAGGATACACTCCAGGAGAGAAGATACACTCCAGGAGAGAGGATACACTCCAGGAGAGAGGATACACTCCAGGAGAGAAGATACACTCCAGGAGAGAGGATACACTCCAGGAGAGAGGATACACTCCAGGAGAGAGGATACACTCCAGGAGAGAAGATACACTCCAGGAGAGAGGATACACTCCAGGAGAGAAGATACACTCCAGGAGAGAGGATACACTCCAGGAGAGAAGATACACTCCAGGAGAGAGGATACACTCCAGGAGAGAAGATACACTCCAGGAGAGAGGATACACTCCAGGAGAGAGGATACACTCCAGGAGACAGGATACACTCCAGGAGAGAGGATACACTCCAGGAGAGAGGATACACTCCAGGAGACAGGATACACTCCAGGAGACAGGATACACTCCAGGAGAGAGGATACACTCCAGGAGAGAGGATACACTCCAGGAGAGAGGATACACTCCAGGAGAGAGGATACACTCCAGGAGAGAAGATACACTCCAGGAGAGAGGATACACTCCAGGAGAGAGGATACACTCCAGGAGAGAGGATACACTCCAGGAGAGAAGATACACTCCAGGAGAGAGGATACACTCCAGGAGAGAAGATACACTCCAGGAGAGAGGATACACTCCAGGAGAGAAGATACACTCCAGGAGAGAGGATACACTCCAGGAGAGAGGATACACTCCAGGAGAGAAGATACACTCCAGGAGAGAGGATACACTCCAGGAGAGAAGATACACTCCAGGAGAGAGGATACACTCCAGGAGAGAAGATACACTCCAGGAGAGAGGATACACTCCAGGAGAGAAGATACACTCCAGGAGAGAGGATACACTCCAGGAGAGAGGATACACTCCAGGAGACAGGATACACTCCAGGAGAGAGGATACACTCCAGGAGACAGGATACACTCCAGGAGACAGGATACACTCCAGGAGAGAGGATACACTCCAGGAGAGAGGATACACTCCAGGAGAGAGGATACACTCCAGGAGAGAGGATACACTCCAGGAGAGAGGATACACTCCAGGAGAGAGGATACACTCCAGGAGAGAGGATACACTCCAGGAGAGAGGATACACTCCAGGAGAGAAGATACACTCCAGGAGAGAGGATACACTCCAGGAGAGAGGATACACTCCAGGAGAGAGGATACACTCCAGGAGAGAAGATACACTCCAGGAGAGAGGATACACTCCAGGAGAGAGGATACACTCCAGGAGAGAGGATACACTCCAGGAGAGAAGATACACTCCAGGAGAGAGGATACACTCCAGGAGAGAAGATACACTCCAGGAGAGAGGATACACTCCAGGAGAGAAGATACACTCCAGGAGAGAGGATACACTCCAGGAGAGAGGATACACTCCAGGAGAGAGGATACACTCCAGGAGAGAGGATACACTCCAGGAGAGAGGATACACTCCAGGAGAGAAGATACACTCCAGGAGAGAGGATACACTCCAGGAGAGAGGATACACTCCAGGAGAGAGGATACACTCCAGGAGAGAAGATACACTCCAGGAGAGAGGATACACTCCAGGAGAGAGGATACACTCCAGGAGAGAGGATACACTCCAGGAGAGAGGATACACTCCAGGAGAGAAGATACACTCCAGGAGAGAGGATACACTCCAGGAGAGAGGATACACTCCAGGAGAGAGGATACACTCCAGGAGAGAGGATACACTCCAGGAGAGAGGATACACTCCAGGAGAGAGGATACACTCCAGGAGAGAAGATACACTCCAGGAGAGAGGATACACTCCAGGAGAGAGGATACACTCCAGGAGAGAAGATACACTCCAGGAGAGAGGATACACTCCAGGAGAGAGGATACACTCCAGGAGAGAGGATACACTCCAGGAGAGAGGATACACTCCAGGAGAGAGGATACACTCCAGGAGAGAGGATACACTCCAGGAGAGAAGATACACTCCAGGAGAGAGGATACACTCCAGGAGAGAGGATACACTCCAGGAGAGAAGATACACTCCAGGAGAGAGGATACACTCCAGGAGAGAGGATACACTCCAGGAGAGAGGATACACTCCAGGAGAGAGGATACACTCCAGGAGAGAGGATACACTCCAGGAGAGAGGATACACTCCAGGAGAGAGGATACACTCCAGGAGAGAGGATACACTCCAGGAGAGAGGATACACTCCAGGAGAGAGGATACACTCCAGGAGAGAAGATACACTCCAGGAGAGAGGATACACTCCAGGAGAGAGGATACACTCCAGGAGAGAGGATACACTCCAGGAGAGAAGATACACTCCAGGAGACAGGATACACTCCAGGAGACAGGATACACTCCAGGAGAGAGGATACACTCCAGGAGAGAGGATACACTCCAGGAGAGAGGATACACTCCAGGAGAGAGGATACACTCCAGGAGAGAGGATACACTCCAGGAGACAGGATACACTCCAGGAGAGAGGATACACTCCAGGAGAGAAGATACACTCCAGGAGACAGGATACACTCCAGGAGAGAGATACACTCCAGGAGAGAGGATACACTCCAGGAGAGAGGATACACTCCAGCAGAGAGGATACACTCCAGGAGAGAGGATACACTCCAGGAGAGAGGATACACTCCAGGAGAGAGGATACACTCCAGGAGAGAGGATACACTCCAGGAGAGAGGATACACTCCAGGAGAGAAGATATACTCCAGGAGAGAGGATACACTCCAGGAGAGAGGATACACTCCATGAGAGAGGATACACTCCATGAGAGAGGATACACTCCAGGAGAGAAGATACACTCCAGGAGAGAGGATACACTCCAGGAGAGAAGATACACTCCAGGAGAGAGGATACACTCCAGGAGAGAGGATACACTCCATGAGAGAGGATACACTCCAGGAGAGAAGATACACTCCAGGAGAGAGGATACACTCCAGGAGAGAAGATACACTCCAGGAGAGAGGATACACTCCAGGAGAGAGGATACACTCCATGAGAGAGGATACACTCCATGAGAGAGGATACACTCCAGGAGAGAGGATACACTCCAGGAGAGAAGATACACTCCAGGAGAGAGGATACACTCCAGGAGAGAGGATACACTCCATGAGAGAGGATACATTTCTAGTTTATTTACACAATGATACTGTGATTTTTTTTTAATTTAGAATATAAAATTGATATATAACACTGTGTTGCTACACTATTCTGTATGATAGTTACATAGTGGGAACACCTGCAGTATGTTGCTACACTATTCTGTATGATAGTTACACAGCGGGAACACCTGCAGTATGTTGCTACACTATTCTGTATGATAGTTACACAGTGGGAACACCTGCAGTGTGTTGCTACACTATTCTGTATGATAGTTACACAGTGGGAACACCTGCAGTGTGTTGCTACACTATTCTGTATGATAGTTACACAGTGGTAACACCAGCAGTGTGTTGCTACACTATTCTGTATGATAGTTACACAGTAGGAACACCTGCAGTGTGTTGCTACACTATTCTGTATGATAGTTACACAGTGGGAACACCTGCAGTGTGTTGCTACACTATTCTGTATGATAGTTACACAGTGGGAGCACCAGCAGTGTGTTGCTACACTATTCTGTATGATAGTTACACAGCGGGAACACCTGCAGTGTGTTGCTACACTATTCTGTATGATAGTTACACAGTGGGAGCACCAGCAGTGTGTTGCTACACTATTCTGTATGATAGTTACACAGCGGGAACACCTGCAGTGTGTTGCTACACTATTCTGTATGATAGTTACACAGTGGGAACACCTGCAGTGTGTTGCTACACTATTCTGTATGATAGTTACACAGTGGGAGCACCAGCAGTGTGTTGCTACACTATTCTGTATGATAGTTACACAGCGGGAACACCAGCAGTGTGTTGCTACACTATTCTGTATGATAGTTACATAGTGGGAACACCTGCAGTATGTTGCTACACTATTCTGTATGATAGTTACACAGTGGGAACACCTGCAGTGTGTTGCTACACTATTCTGTATGATAGTTACACAGTGGGAGCACCAGCAGTGTGTTGCTACACTATTCTGTATGATAGTTACACAGTGGGAACACCTGCAGTGTGTTGCTACACTATTCTGTATGATAGTTACACAGTGGGAACACCTGCAGTGTGTTGCTACACTATTCTGTATGATAGTTACACAGTGGGAGCACCAGCAGTGTGTTGCTACACTATTCTGTATGATAGTTACACAGTGGGAACACCAGCAGTGTGTTGCTACACTATTCTGTATGATAGTTACACAGTGGGAACACTGCAGCAGTGTGTTGCAGTGTGTTGCTACACTGTATGATATTGGGAACACCAGCAGTGTGTTGCTACACTATTCTGTATGATAGTTACACAGTGGGAACACCTGCAGTGTGTTGCTACACTATTCTGTGTGATAGTTACACAGCGGGAACACCAGCAGTGTGTTGCTACACTATTCTGTATGATAGTTACACAGTGGTAACACCAGCAGTGTGTTGCTACACTATTCTGTATGATAGTTACACAGTGGGAACACCAGCAGTGTGTTGCTACACTATTCTGTATGATAGTTACACAGTGGGAACACCAGCAGTGTTTTGCTTCACTATTCTGTACCTGGAGTTTACTTGGAGAGAGTTCCGGGGGTCAACGCCCCCGCGGCCCGGTCTGTGACCAGGCCTCCTGGTGGATCAGAGCCTGATCAACCAGGCTGTTACTGCTGGCTGCACGCAATCCAACGTACGAGCCACAGCCCGGCTGGTCAGGTACAGACTCTAGGTGCTTGTCCAGTGCCAGCTTGAAGACTGCCAGGGGTCTATTGGTAATCCCCCTTATGTATGCTGGGAGGCAGTTGAGCAGTCTCGGGCCCCTGACACTTATTGTATTGTCTCTTAACGTGCTAGTGACACCCCTGCTTTTCATTGGGGGGATGTTGCATCGTCTGCCAAGTCTTTTGCTTTCGTTGTGAGTGATTTTCGTGTGCAAGTTCGGTACTAGTCCCTCTAGGATTTTCCAGGTGTATATAGTCATGTATCTCTCCCGCCTGCGTTCCAGGGAATACAGGTTTAGGAACCTCAAGCGCTCCCAGTAATTGAGGTGTTTTATCTCCGTTATGCGGGCCGTGAAGGTTCTCTGTACATATTCTAGGTCAGCAATTTCACCTGCCTTGAAAGGTGCTGTTAGTGTGCAGCAATATTCCAGCCTATATAGAACAAGCGACCTGAAGAGTGTCATCATGGGCTTGGCATCCCTAGTTTTGAAGATTCTCATTATCCATCCTGTCGTTTTTCTAGCAGCTGCGATTGATACAATGTTATGGTCCTTGAAGGTGAGATCCTCCGACATGATCACTCCCAGGTCTTTGACGTTGGTTTTTCGCTCTATTTTGTGGCCGGAATTTGTTTTGTACTCTGATGAAGTTTTAATTTCCTCGTGTTAATCATATCGGAGTAATTGAAAATTCTCATCGTTGAACTTCATATTGTTTTCTGCAGCCCACTGAAAGATTTGGTTGATGTCCGCCTGGAGCCTTGCAATGTCTGCAATGGAAGACACTGTCATGCAGATTCGGGTGTCATCTGCAAAGGAAGACACGGTGCTGTGGCTGACATCCTTGTCTGTCAGATATGAGGATGAGAAACAAGATGGGAGCGAGTACTGTGCCTTGTGGAACAGAGCTTTTCACCGTACCCGCCTTGGAATTTACTCTGTTGACTACTACTCTTTGTGTTCTGTTAGTGAGGAATTTATAGATCCATCTACCAACTTTTCCTGTTATTCCTTTAGCACGCATTTTGTGCGCTATTACGCCATGGTCACACTTGTCGAAGGCTTTTGCAAATCTGTATATGTTACATCTGCATTCTTTTTGTCTTCTAGTGAATCTAGGACCTTGTCCTAGTGATCTAGTAGTTGGGACAGACAGGAGCGACCTGCTCTAAACCCATGTTGCCCTGGGTTGTGTAACTGATGGGTATCAAGATGGGTGGTGATCTTGCTTTTTAGGACCCTTTCGAAGATTTTTATGATATGGGATATTAGTGCTATCGGTCTGTAGTTCTTTGCTATTGCTTTACTGCCCCCTTTGTGGAGTGGGGCTATGTCTGTTGTTTTTAGTAACTGTGGGACGACCCCCGTGTCCATGCTCCCTCTCCATAGGATGGTAAAAGCTCGTAATAGGGGCTTCTTGCAGTTCTTGATGAACACAGAGTTCCATGAGTCTGGCCCTGGGGCAGAGTGCATGGGCATGTCATTTATCGCCTGTTCGAAGTCATTTGGTGTCAGGATAACATCAGATAGGCTTGTGTTTACCAAATTCTGTGGCTCTCTCATAAAAAATTCATTTTGATCTTCGACTCTCAGTCTGGTTAGCGGCTTGCTAAAAACTGAGTCATATTGGGACTTGAGTAGCTCACTCATTTCCTTGCTGTCATCTGTGTAGGACCCATCTTGTTTAAGTAGGGGCCCAATACTGGACGTTGTTCTCGACTTTGATTTGGCATAGGAGAAGAAATACTTTGGGTTTCTTTCGATTTCATTTATGGCTTTTAGTTCTTCCCGCGATTTCTGCATGTTAATTACAGAGTGGGAACACCAGCAGTGTGCTGCTACACTGTTTTATATGTTAATTACAGAGTGGGAACACCAGCAGTGTGCTGCTACACTGTTCTACATGTTAATTACAGAGTGGGAACACCAGCAGTGTGCTGCTACACTGTTCTATATGTTAATTACAGAGTGGGAACACCAGCAGTGTGCTGCTACACTGTTCTATATGTTAATTACAGAGTGGGAACACCAGCAGTGTGCTGCTACACTGTTCTATATGTTAATTACAGAGTGGGAACACCAGCAGTGTGCTGCTACACTGTTCTATATGTTAATTACAGAGTGGGAACACCAGCAGTGTGCTGCTACACTGTTCTATATGTTAATTACAGAGTGGGAACACCAGCAGTGTGCTGCTACACTGTTCTATATGTTAATTACAGAGTGGGAACACCAGCAGTGTGCTGCTACACTATTTTATATGTTAATTACATAATGGGAGCAAAAGGAAGCTTTTCCCCCTGTCATATTCCATCAGAGTTCCTAAAATGTATAAAAAAAAGACGTATGAATGGATGAGGACCTCAGTAGGCCTACTGGCAGATTCTAGACAGGTGATATTCACTCCCAACTCTTCCTATTCATGTATCTAGAGTATTTTTAAGAGTTAGAGTGCTCATTCCAGTGACATCACTTGGAAATTTTGTAAACTCATCTACAACTCAACTGCCAGGCAACCTCTTCACGTGTATATCTGGAGGGGTTTTGGGGGTTAATGTTTATGCGGCCCGGCCCGTGGCCAGCCCTCGTGGTGGATCAGAGTCTGATCATCGAGGCTGTTTCTGCTGGCTGCACGTAAACCGATGCCTGTCCGGCTCCTTGAAGACAGTCATGGAACTATTGGTAATTCTCCTTATGTATGCTGGGAGGCAACTGAACAGTTTTGGGCCCCTGACACTTATTTTGTTGTCTCTGCTTTTCATTGGGGGGGGGGGATGTTGCGCCTCCTGCCGAGTCTTTTGCTTTGGTAGGGAGTGATTATAATGCATTAAATTTGCATGAGATGGTTTGTAACCACGAGCTGAACTCTATGCTATCCTTTACCCTCATGGGTTCAGTTCACTGCCCTCAGTGGTTCACGTCACCAATCTCAGTGGTTCAGTTTGCAAGCATCAAGGGGGCAGTACAAGTAGGGCTCTTGATCTGAGGAATTGCGCCTACTCTCCCTTTTTCTCGAATTTAACCTGATTATCTCCCATTCCCCAGGTACTGTACGACCCCGTACTGGTTTAGTTCTTCCCAGTGAATATACTACTAATAATTTTGGTGTCATATTTACATCTAAAACCGAAAATTTGTTTTCCCGCGTACTGGACTACAGTCACAAAACATTTTCATGATTAAGACATGTGCAGCAGTTGGGCATCTTTATTGTTGAAACGTTTCGCCTACTCAGCAGGCTTCTTCAGTCAAATAGAGGCAGCAGGTGTAGTAGTGAAAGGAAGATGATGTAATCAGTCCCTTAACCTTGGTGAAATAGCATTTGAGGTGGTCAGTCCCTCAGCCTGGAGAAGAGTTCAGCTCCATGGTCCTTGTCAATTCCAACCCATCAACAAAAAATATTTGCTCAACCCATTTTCAATGCTCCCCAAGCAATAAGCTTTGATAACCCTTATAACTAATGTGCAGATCCAACCCTCACTCGTGTATTTATTTAACCAAAATTTGAAACTGCCGAAGGTTTTAGCTTCAGTAACCCTACTAGGCACTCTGTTCTACTCATCAGCTACTCTATTTCCAAAAGTTAGCATATGAGAAGTTTTTACAAAGTAGAAGTGATGCAAGGAGGGAAGAGTATATGGAGAAAAAGAGAGAGGTTAAGAGAGTGGTGAAGCAATGTAAAAAGAGAGCAAATGAGAGAGTGGGTGAGATGTTATCAACAAATTTTGTTGAAAATAAGAAAAAGTTTTGGAGTGAGATTAACAAGTTAAGAAAGCCTAGAGAACAAATGGATTTGTCAGTTAAAAATATGAGAGGAGAGTTATTAAATGGAGAGTTAGAGGTATTGGGAAGATGGAAGGAATATTTTGAGGAATTGTTAAATGTTGATGAAGATAGGGAAGCTGTGATTTCGTGTATAGGGCAAGGAGGAATAACATCTTGTAGGAGTGAGGAAGAGCCAGTTGTGAGTGTGGGGGAAGTTCGTGAGGCAGTAGGTAAAATGAAAGGGGGTAAGGCAGCCGGGATTGATGGGATAAAGATAGAAATGTTAAAAGCAGGTGGGGATATAGTTTTGGAGTGGTTGGTGCAATTGTTTAATAAATGTATGGAAGAGGGTAAGGTACCTAGGGATTGGCAGAGAGCATGCATAGTTCCTTTGTATAAAGGCAAAGGGGATAAAAGAGAGTGCAAAAATTATAGGGGGATAAGTCTGTTGAGTGTACCTGGTAAAGTGTATGGTAGAGTTATAATTGAAAGAATTAAGAGTAAGACGGAGAATAGGATAGCAGATGAACAAGGAGGCTTTAGGAAAGGTAGGGGGTGTGTGGACCAGGTGTTTACAGTGAAACATATAAGTGAACAGTATTTAGATAAGGCTAAAGAGGTCTTTGTGGCATTTATGGATTTGGAAAAGGCGTATGACAGGGTGGATAGGGGGGCAATGTGGCAGATGTTGCAAGTGTATGGTGTAGGAGGTAGGTTACTGAAAGCAGTGAAGAGTTTTTACGAGGATAGTGAGGCTCAAGTTAGAGTATGTAGGAAAGAGGGAAATTTTTTCCCAGTAAAAGTAGGCCTTAGACAAGGATGTGTGATGTCACCGTGGTTGTTTAATATATTTATAGATGGGGTTGTAAGAGAAGTAAATGCGAGGGTCTTGGCAAGAGGCGTGGAGTTAAAAGATAAAGAATCACACACAAAGTGGGAGTTGTCACAGCTGCTCTTTGCTGATGACACTGTGCTCTTGGGAGATTCTGAAGAGAAGTTGCAGAGATTGGTGGATGAATTTGGTAGGGTGTGCAAAAGAAGAAAATTAAAGGTGAATACAGGAAAGAGTAAGGTTATGAGGATAACAAAAAGATTAGGTGATGAAAGATTGAATATCAGATTGGAGGGAGAGAGTATGGAGGAGGTGAACGTATTCAGATATTTGGGAGTGGACGTGTCAGCGGATGGGTCTATGAAAGATGAGGTGAATCATAGAATTGATGAGGGAAAAAGAGTGAGTGGTGCACTTAGGAGTCTGTGGAGACAAAGAACTTTGTCCTTGGAGGCAAAGAGGGGAATGTATGAGAGTATAGTTTTACCAACGCTCTTATATGGGTGTGAAGCGTGGGTGATGAATGTTGCAGCGAGGAGAAGGCTGGAGGCAGTGGAGATGTCATGTCTGAGGGCAATGTGTGGTGTGAATATAATGCAGAGAATTCGTAGTTTGGAAGTTAGGAGGAGGTGCGGGATTACCAAAACTGTTGTCCAGAGGGCTGAGGAAGGGTTGTTGAGGTGGTTCGGACATGTAGAGAGAATGGAGCGAAACAGAATGACTTCAAGAGTGTATCAGTCTGTAGTGGAAGGAAGGCGGGGTAGGGGTCGGCCTAGGAAGGGTTGGAGGGAGGGGGTAAAGGAGGTTTTGTGTGCGAGGGGCTTGGACTTCCAGCAGGCATGCTTGAGCGTGTTTGATAGGAGTGAATGGAGACAAATGGTTTTTAATACTTGACGTGCTGTTGGAGTGTGAGCAAAGTAACATTTATGAAGGGATTCAGGGAAACCGGCAGGCCGGACTTGAGTCCTGGAGATGGGAAGTACAGTGCCTGCACTCTGAAGGAGGGGTGTTAATGTTGCAGTTTAAAAACTGTAGTGTAAAGCACCCTTCTGGCAAGACAGTGATGGAGTGAATGATGGTGAAAGTTTTTCTTTTTCGGGCCACCCTGCCTTGGTGGGAATCGGCCGGTGTGATAATAAAAAATAAAAATAAATACTTTCCTATATCCTTTCTAACTCTAAACTTATGCTCTTATATTTTAGAAGTGAGAGAGTTGTACTATAGGCTCACTTACCGACGATGGAGGTAAAATTGTAACCAGATTTGTGGAGTGCTGAGGAGTGGAGGTCGAGGAACTGCTGCCAACCATTGTACAGTTCACCGCTCAGCTCATTCAGGATGACTGGTGGCAGGTCACTCTCACTCAGCACCAGTGTGGTCACCCCCACCAGGCTCGCTGTCGTGGGTACCCCCAGAAATAGGACTTAGAAGAACTAGGTTGTATTCGGATTATATTAGGTGGGTTAGAAGGCCAGGATAACCCGGAGGGAAATGTACACGAATACGTTAGTAAGGATACCTTTATTGAAGATGTTCTTGGACCTTGATTACTTCGATGTGATCAAGATCCAAGTACCGAAACGTTTCCGTAAAGGTTTGCTAAGTGAATGCATTCGTATCCATTTCGCTCAAGGTGTCGGCACCCATTTATATTAACTATAACCTGCATGGATAACCTGTTGGGTTGGTAACCCAGGATAACCTGTAGGGTTAGTAAGCCAGGTCTACCACGAACTCCAACAAAGGTGGCTTATCCTCCTTCCCAGGATGCCGCCCCTACCACTCTTCAAACACCCAGGTACCCGCTGGGCACCAAGGGGCAGCACATGTAAGGAAGCCAGCCAAACGTCTTCTCTTGTTGAAAATGGATTAAGATACCGGCAAGTTAAACAGTAAGACACTTGTACAACAGTTGGGTATCTTTATTGTTGAAACGTTTCGCTTACACAGTAGACTTCTTCAGTCAGATACAGAGTTCCTAAACCTGTATTCCCTGGAACGCAGGAGGGAGAGATACATGATTATATACACCTGGAAAATCCTAGAGGGACTAGTACCGAACTTGCACACGAAAATCACTCATTACGAAAGCAAAAGACTTGGCAGACGATGCACCATCCCCCCAATGAAAAGCAGGGGTGTCACTAGCACGTTAAGAGACCATACAATAAGTGTCAGGGGCCCGAGACTGTTCAACTGCCTCCCAGCACACATAAGGGGGATTACCAACAGACCCCTGGCAGTCTTCAAGCTGGCACTTGACAAGCACCTAAAGTCAGTTCCGGATCAGCCGGGCTGTGGCTCGTATGTTGGTTTGCGTGCAGCCAGCAGCAACAGCCTGGTTGATCAGGCTCTGATCCACCAGGAGGCCTGGTCTCAGACCGGGCCGCGGGGGCGTTGACCCCCGGAACTCTCTCCAGGTAAACTCCAGTCCAACCTTGGAGAAACAGTATTTGAGGTGGTCAGGTCCTCAGCCTGGAGATGGGTTCAGTTCCGTGGTCTGGAACGATGGAGCTGAACTCTTCTCCAGGCTGAGGGACTGACCACCTCAAATACTTTTTCTCCAAGGTTGATGGACTGATTACAACATCTTTGTTTCATTAGTAGTGCTTCCTTTGTATTTGATTACAGAAACCTACTGTGTAGGCGAAACGTTCCATCAATAAAGATACCCAACTGTTGTACATGTGTTTTCACTTGTCCTGGGATCGAACCCGGGATCCTTCGGTTATGAGGCGAAGGCTGTATCTCTTGAACTACATTAAAATATAGATCAGTCTCATGAATTTTCACAATATTAGGATATAAAATCACAAAAAATATCTCTTAGACAGATTTTAAAATTAAAAGCAGAGGTTAGCAGTTTTTTCTTCATGAAGACGAGCTTAATCGTTGTAAGTGGATTAATTAAAGACGTAAACGCACTTAGCATGTGAGTCCATTTGAAGCCAGGGTCCAGGAGCTGGTTGTACGCCTGGAAGGTGTCGTACTGCGAGTGCTGGAGGGAGTACGTCTTCTTCTGCACGCACCAGCACACACACCAGCAACCGAAATTAAATAAACATGAGCCAGGGATAATGGAATGTCAGAGTAGGCGACAGTATGTAAACAAAACACAGGTTGATAACTGGTGAAGTTTCTGGTGGACGAGTCTTGACGGGGAACTGGTTAAGTTTCTGGTGGACGAGTCTTGACGGGGAACTGGTTAAGTTTCTGGTCTACGAGTCTTGACGGGGAACTGGTTAAGTTTCTGGTCTACGAGTCTTGATGGAGAGTCGTAGCCAGCATTGTGTGTCATATTTCCCCTTCAAGGGAATCTTGGTCCCAGGAATTGGAATTACCTTCCATTTCAAACCATACCACGGGTGGGGATAGAACCCGCAATCAGAGAGTCATAAAACTCCAGACCAACGCGTTAGCCACTGGGCCAGCTGGCTACAATAAGATTCATCCAACTAGCCCAGCTGGCTCAGTGGCTAGAGCGTCGGTCTGGAGTTGTATGACTCTGATCGCGGGTTCTATCCCCGCCCGTGGTATGGTTTATTTGCAATCATGTCATTACATTTTCGTGAGTCACCTTCCATTTCCTTAGATTGAATCTGATTACCTCCCACTCCCCCTAGGCACTATATGGCCCTTATGGGTTTAGTGCTTTCTATTAAGTACAATAATAATGACATATTTCCAGACATTAGCTATGGGGAATGAGAGGCAGTCAGGGCCAAACTGAGGAAAATAAAGGTAACTATAGTTACTTGAATCAAGGCCTCTTTGCTAGGATCAAAGTCCTTCCCTCTTTGAGGAACATTTGCTGCAGTACGGAAAGTGACACTTAAGGTGAATACATTGGTAGTGTGTGCGCTATGCTGCAGACTTCCTGCCACGTGTGTGGGTGTTATGAAGCAGACTTCCTGTCATGTATGTGTGTGTGTGTGTGTGTGTGTGTGTGTGTGTGTTATGGAGCAGACTTCCTGTCATGTGTGTGTGTTATGGAGCAGACTTCCTGTCATGTATGTGTGTGTGTGTGTGTGTGTGTGTTATGGAGCAGACTTCCTGTCATGTGTGTGTGTTATGGAGCAGACTTCCTGTCATGTATGTGTGTGTGTGTGTGTGTGTGTGTGTGTGTTATGGAGCAGACTTCCTGTCATGTATGTGTGTGTGTGTGTGTGTGTGTGTTATGGAGCAGACTCCCTGTCATGTGTGTGTGTTATGGAGCAGACTTCCTGTCATGTGTGTGTGTGTGTGTGTGTGTGTTATGGAGCAGACTTCCTGTCATGTATGTGTGTGTGTGTGTGTGTGTTATGGAGCAGACTTCCTGTCATGTATGTGTGTGTGTGTGTGTGTGTTATGGAGCAGACTTCCTGTCATGTATGTGTGTGTGTGTGTGTGTGTGTGTGTGTTATGGAGCAGACTCCCTGTCATGTGTGTGTGTTATGGAGCAGACTTCCTGTCATGTGTGTGTGTTATGGAGCAGACTTCCTGTCATGTGTGTGTGTTATGGAGCAGACTTCCTGTCATGTGTATGTCTTATGCAGCAGACTTCCTGTCATGTGTGTGTGTGTGTTATGCAGCAGACTTCCTGTCATGTATGTGTGTTATGGAGCAGACTTCCTGTCATGTGTGTGTGTGTTATGCAGCAGACTTCCTGTCATGTGTGTGTGTTATGGAGCAGACTTCCTGTCATGTATGTGTGTTATGGAGCAGACTTCCTGTCATGTGTGTGTGTTATGGAGCAGACTTCCTGTCATGTATGTGTGTTATGGAGCAGACTTCCTGTCATGTGTGTGTGTTATGGAGCAGACTTCCTGTCATGTGTGTGTGTTATGGAGCAGACTTCCTGTCATGTATGTGTGTTATGCAGCAGACTTCCTGTCATGTGTGTGTGTTATGCAGCAGACTTCCTTTCATGTGTGTGTGTTATGGAGCAGACTTCCTGTCATGTATGTGTGTTATGGAGCAGACTTCCTGTCATGTGTGTGTGTTATGCAGCAGACTTCCTGTCATGTGTGTGTGTGTGTTATGCAGCAGACTTCCTGCCATGTGTGTATGTGTGTTATGCAGCAGACTTCCTGTCATGTGTGTGTGTTATGGAGCAGACTTCCTGTCATGTGTGTGTATGTCTTATGCAGCAGACTTCCTGTCATGTGTGTGTGTGTGTTATGGAGCAGACTTCCTGTCATGTGTGTGTATGTCTTATGCAGCAGACTTCCTGTCATGTGTGTGTGTTATGGAGCAGACTTCCTGTCATGTGTGTGTATGTCTTATGCAGCAGACTTCCTGTCATGTGTGTGTATGTCTTATGCAGCAAACTTCCTGTCATGTGTGTGTGTTATGCAGCAGACTTCCTGTCATGTGTGTGTATGTCTTATGCAGCAGACTTCCTGTCATGTGTGTGTTATGGAGCAGACTTCCTGTCATGTGTGTGTATGTCTTATGCAGCAGACTTCCTGTCTTGTGTGTGTGTGTCTTATGCAGCAGACTTCCTGTCATGTGTGTGTGTGTGTTATGCAGTAGACTTCCTGCCATGTGTGTGTGTTATGGAGCAGACTTCCTGTCATGCGTGTGTGTGTTATGCAGCAGACGTCCCGTTACGTATGCTTATACAGCAGAACTCAGCCACACATACAAAGCCATTAAATAAGTACAAAGAATCAGAATGCATTTGAGCAATGGATTGATTCATTTTAAAGATTTTGTTGGTTGTTGTTATTACAGGGGAACTTAAGGGCTACCCAAGCTTACGGTTTACTGAGCCATCTCTCCCGTGAGAAAAACATGTCGCCTAAATCTGGGCTTAAATAAAAAAGGAAACAAGGTTTCATCCGCAAAAGAGAATCGGAAATATCTTATCAGGTAGGTCAGGTGGAACCCCTTGCCTAAACCCCGGCTGCCTCAGACACCCACACCTTGCCCTACTTGAATTATCAACAAAAGGCTTTTCCCAAGCCTACAAGAACTGATCTAAATAATAAAAAAAGGCACAATACCGTGACTGGAACAATACACAAATAACCCGCACATAGGAGAGAAATGGTCCAAGTCGGACCGAAACGTCGTCCTAAGTTCCTCTTATGTGCAGGTTGTTTGTGTAAGAGTTGATCTATGGCTGCCCGACCAATTGCCCATCTGGTTGTGCAAGACGAGAGACCAAGCGTCCAGGGAAGAAAAAGGGAAAATTCGTCACTGATGCTCTAGACGGGTAAAGCAAAATGTGCGGTCCGCAGTCCACTAAAGGAGGTGCGGAAGTCCCTCGAAATATGGTGTTTATTGCTGAGTTTTTTTTTTTTTTTTTTTTTTTTTTTAAGATCTACGATGGCTTATGTTGTATGAGCTGCCTAATACTTATGTAACGTGGTGGTGCTGCAGCGAATATTGTTTGCTTGACGGGGTGGTCATTTACAAGATACTTTTAACAAGAAACCCTTTCTTATACAACATTTCATCCACAGTGGGGCTTTTTCAAGTACTCAATAAACTCCCAATGTGGGCGAAACGTCATATATTAAATATTTTTATTGATAAAAAGTGTTTCTGACATGACTGTAGTCAGTTTATATTGTTGTCTACGAGCATTTGCAAAGTTACGCTAGAAGAGTACGACATATATACGTAATTCTTAAATTTCAAAGCGTTGCTTTGAAAAATTTATTATTTTTGTTTTAACCAGCAGGAAGCAGTGCTACCCATCCTTCCCTCCCTTCTCACCCATTCACACTTATCTCCACACACTCCATCTCTTACCCAGTTCTCACCCATGACCATAAAGTGAGCTGAAGGGATGCCCCGCTGAGCCGTGAAGCTGGCGAAGTCACTGCCGGAGCCCAGACTACTGAAGTGGACGTCTGCAAGACCGAGAAGTGTTTTTTACAAGGTGTTGTCTTACACCAGCAGCACACTACTGAAGTGTAAGTTTATTTAGGTACAACTACGCAGTACAATTATCATACATAGTTTAACATGTGTGTAAATTAGTTACACTAAAAGGAGATAGAATAGGAATAAAGTAAACTGAACAAGAAGTGTGTTAAAAAGTGGTGTTCTCATACATATACAGAACACTGCTGTAGTAGACGTCTGGAGAAGTAAGAAGGATGAATAAAGACACAAGACTTTATTGGCACAATGTTTAACTCTAAGCAGAGCTTGATAACGCTCTCTTCAGAAGAATCGCTATCCAAGAGAGTCCAGTTTTGGTACCTGTGTTTTCGTCTTCGTTCCTGTCAGGAATATCCTTTCAGACCGGTGAGTAGGATATTACAAACAGGTGGAGATGCCACATGTATCCCCTTGATCCTGGTCCTCTTAATTTAGTTAGTTGTTGTAATGTGTCTATCAATAGATAACTGACAGATTCAAGTATATTGTTTATTATAACCACAGTTATGCTTAAGACGTCACTACCAGTGACAATTAACAGTTTACAGTTTATATCATTGTCTTCCTGAAGTGGCTGACTTAGGCTCAACACCCAGATTACTCTAATTATATGACTACAGTTCACATATCAGACTTCAACACTGCGACTCACTCTTGGTTTGGTCAACATCGTCCGCAGCTCACACACTGAGGAACCGGAAATCACCCCCCGTCAAGGGTGAACATTGGACATGTGTCCTTACACCTGCTGCCCCAATTTACCTAGCAGTAAGTAGGTACCTGAATATTAGTCGACTGTTATAAGTTGCATCCTGGGGGGAGAAGATTAAGACCCCCCCCCTCCCCAGTGGAAATAGTCTCCGATGACGTACTGAATTTATCGGGTTTCAACCCGATATGATAATTATCCTTGGTGACCAATCCTCCCCCGGGTTAAACAGATAAAAGCTAGTAAATCTTATCGTAACCTGACTGTTCACTGCTGTGAAATATTATGTATTTGCGTGTAAACCTGGAGCCTCGATTTTCCTTCCCAGAGGAGAGAGAGAGATTTTGGGATATGTTAAGTGAATGTATAGGAGCCTTTGAACCAAGTGAGAGTAATTGTGGCAGGGGACCTGAATGCTAAAGTAGGAGAAACTTTTAGAGAGGGTGTGGTAGGTAAGGTGTAAATGATAATGGGAGCCCTTTGATTGAACTTTGTATAGAAAGGGGTTTAGTTATAGGTAATACATATTTTAAGAAAAAGAGGATAAATAAGTATACACGATATGATGTAGGGCAAAATGACAGTAGTTTGTTGGATTAGGAAAGTGGGTGCAGGAGGGAAGAGGAGCGATTGGTGGAATGATGATGTAAAGAGAGTAGTAAGGGAGAAAAAGTTAGCATAACAAAGTAGAAGTGATGCAAGGAGGGAAGAGTATATGGAGAAAAAGAGAGAGGTTAAGAGAGTGGTGAAGCAATGTAAAAAGAGAGCAAATGAGAGAGTGGGTGAGATGTTATCAACAAAGCCTAGAGAACAAATGGATTTGTCAGTTAAAAATAGGAGAGGAGAGTTATTAAATGGAGAGTTAGAGGTATTGGGAAGATGGAGGGAATATTTTGAGGAATTGTTAAATGTTGATGAAGATAGGGAACGTGTATAGGGCAAGGAGGAATAACATCTTGTAGGAGTGAGGAAGAGCCAGTTGTGAGTGTAAGTTCGTGAGGCCAAAATGAAAGGGGGTAAGGCAGCCGGGATTGATGGGATAAAGATAGAAATGTTAAAAGCAGGTGGGGATATAGTTTTGGAGTGGTTGTGCAATTATTTAATAAATGTATGGAAGAGGGTAAGGTACCTAGGGATTGACAGCGAGCATGCATAGTTCCTTTGTATTAGTGCAAAAATTATAGGGGGATAAGTCTGTTGAGTGTACCTGGTAAAGTGTATGGTAGAGTTATAATTGAAAGAATTAAGAGTAAGACGGAGAATAGGATAGCGCATATGACAGGGTGGATAGGGGGGCAATGTGGCAGATGTTGCAAGTGTATGGTGTAGGAGGTAGGTTACTGAAAGCAGTGAAGAGTTTTTACGAGGATAGTGAGGCTCAAGTTAGAGTATGTAGGAAAGAAGGAAATTTTTTCCCAGTAAAGGTAGGCCTTAGACAAGGATGTGTGATGTCACCGTGGTTGTTTAATATATTTATAGATGGGGTTGTAAGAGAAGTAAATGCGAGGGTCTTGGCAAGAGGCGTGGAGTTAAAAGACAAAGAATCACACACAAAGTGGGAGTTGTCACAGCTGCTCTTTGCTGATGACACTGTGCTCTTGGGAGATTCTGAAGAGAAGTTGCAGAGATTGGTGGATGAATTTGGTAGGGTGTGCAAAAGAAGAAAATTAAAGGTGAATACAGGAAAGAGTAAGGTTATGAGGATAACAAAAAGATTAGGTGATGAAAGATTGAATATCAGATTGGAGGGAGAGAGTATGGAGGAGGTGAATGTATTCAGATATTTGGGAGTGGACGTGTCAGCGGATGGGTCTATGAAAGATGAGGTGAATCATAGAATTGATGAGGGAAAAAGAGTGAGTGGTGCACTTAGGAGTCTGTGGAGACAAAGAACTTTGTCCTTGGAGGCAAAGAGGGGAATGTATGAGAGTATAGTTTTACCAACGCTCTTATATGGGTGTGAAGCGTGGGTGATGAATGTTGCAGCGAGGAGAAGGCTGGAGGCAGTGGAGATGTCATGTCTGAGGGCAATGTGTGGTGTGAATATAATGCAGAGAATTCGTAGTTTGGAAGTTAGGAGGAGGTGCGGGATTACCAAAACTGTTGTCCAGAGGGCTGAGGAAGGGTTGTTGAGGTGGTTCGGACATGTAGAGAGAATGGAGCGAAACAGAATGACTTCAAGAGTGTATCAGTCTGTAGTGGAAGGAAGGCGGGGTAGGGGTCGGCCTAGGAAGGGTTGGAGGGAGGGGGTAAAGGAGGTTTTGTGTGCGAGGGGCTTGGACTTCCAGCAGGCATGCGTGAGCGTGTTTGATAGGAGTGAATGGAGACAAATGGTTTTTAATACTTGACGTGCTGTTGGAGTGTGAGCAAAGTAACATTTATGAAGGGATTCAGGGAAACCGGCAGGCCGGACTTGAGTCCTGGAGATGGGAAGTACAGTGCCTGCACTCTGAAGGAGGGGTGTTAATGTTGCAGTTTAAAAACTGTAGTGTAAAGCACCCTTCTGGCAAGACAGTGATGGAGTGAATGATGGTGAAAGTTTTTCTTTTTCGGGCCACCCTGCCTTGGTGGGAATCGGCCGGTGTGATAATAAAAAAAAAAAATAATAAAATATATATATATATATATATATTACCTAACCAAACATATTGTTGTAAAATGCCCTTTTGTAGGATAACGCGCAGAGCTGTATGACGCTTATGGGTTTAACAGTCATCGTTATGATAGTTATGTAGGGCAGAGCCATTTAGTAAGAAGGAAAAACAGGCCAGACTACCGTGGCTGGAACAGTTGAAACCTGATGGCGACGCTTCGGTCCATTTTCGACCATTGTCAACGTTACAACTTCTGGTAAGAATTTTTTTCTGATACTCGTTCCTATCTGTTGTGGCGCACGTGATGGGGCCATACTTGTCTGTTGTGGCGCACGTGATGGGGCCATACTTGTCTGTTGTGGCGCACGTGATGGGGCCATACTTGTCTGTTGTGGCGCACGTGATGGGGCCATACTTGTCTGTTGTGGCGCACGTGATGGGGCCATACTTGTCTGTTGTGGCGCACGTGATGGGGCCATACTTGTCTGTTGTGGCGCACGTGATGGGGCCATACTTGTCTGTTGTGGCGCACGTGATGGGGCCATACTTGTCTGTTGTGGCGCACGTGATGGGGCCATACTTGTCTGTTGTGGCGCACGTGATGGGGCCATACTTGTCTAACGATTTTTTATTATTAAAAATGGAGAAAACATGGCAGTGAAGAAAGGGGGTAAACGTTGCAAAATGAACTTTATTGGAAGCACATTTCGCTCTGAATGAACTTGACTTAAGCTCTACAGAGAAACGTGGCCCCGATGGAAGCTTCTGCAACGTTTTTATGGAGGGAGAGATGTGCTGCGGATAATAGAAAAGTACAAACTGAAAACGTTTCGCTCTCTTTGAATCTTTCTCAAGTCATTAGCCTAATAAAGCTCCCCACAGAGCGAAACCTCGTCCTAAATCTCGTCTCTGCGTACGTCACCTGTATCCAAACCTCTTCATCTTATACAAAATCCGCACGTAGGAGAGAGAGAGAGAAGCTTACGACGTTTCGGCCCGACTTGGACCATTTACGAGGTTGGACCGAAACGTCGTCGTAAGATTTTCTTAGAAATCTACTGGAGGTTATACTCACTACTTTCTCCCAGTGGATCTGAGAGTCTCCAGCCATCACGGACGCTGACAGCCTCTCCCAGGGGCCAAGAGACGTGGGAGGCCGCTTCTCTGATTGCCTGACGGAGGGCAGGAGACGCCATCACCCGCATTGTACCTATCCCTTGCAACATCTCGTCAATGCTCAGATACGCCATCATTCCTGTATCCAACCACCACGAGTACAGCTGTAACACACCACGAAACACTATTATTATTATTATTATTATTATTATTATTATTATTATTATTATTATTATTATTATTATTATTATTATTTATTATTTTTTTTATCACACTGGCCGTCTCCCACCAAGGCAGGGTGACCCGAAAAAGAAAAACTTTCATCATCATTCACTCCATCACTGTCTTGCCAGAAGGGTGCTTTACACTACAGTTTTTAAACAGCAACATTAACACCCCTCCTTCAGAGTGCAGGCACTGTACTTCCCATCTCCAGGACTGAAGTCCGGCCTGCCGGTTTCCCTGAACCCCTTCATAAATGTTACTTTGCTCACACTCCAACAGCACGTCAAGTATTATTATTATTATTATTATTATTATTATTATTATTATTTTCAACGAACCGACCGTATCCCACCGATGCAGGGTGACCTAAAAAGAAAAACAAAAGTTTCTCTCTAAATTTAGTAATGTATACAGGACAAGTGGTTACTAGCCCCTTTCTCATGGCATTTTAGTCGCCTTTTACGACACGCATGGCTTACGGAGGAAGAATTCTTTTCCCACTTCCCCATGGAGAATTATTATTATTATTATTATTATTATTATTATTATTATTATTATTATTATTATAACAGTAGTGTTTGGTACCCACCTGCGTGAACTCGGTGGAGCCGACAATACCGTGGTGCGAGGCGGCCCAAGCGGAAAACACCAACTTTCTCTGTGTACCCTCAGGCAGGAAGGTCTTAGCTAGGGCGTCGCTCAGGGCCAGCAGGGATCCTAGACCTGCCCCAGGGTCGCTCTGCAGGGACCCATAGTGGCACCCTACCATCACCATCCTGCCCACCATAACCATGCTTAGTACATATACATCTTGATTTAACTCAGGTGGTCCGCGGCCCACTCTTTGAGAACCGTTGATCTGGACCATCATTCTATATAATTATATACATTAAATGTTGGCTGTGTATGTTACATGCAGACTGTCATCGTACTGCTCCATCAAGAGGGGTCCCTTGATGCTGGTGAAGGTCTCTTGATGCGAGGAATTGGACCTACCCTCTTCTTGGATGAAAGCTGATTACCTCCCATTCCCGAGGCGTTGTCTTACCCCTACGGACTTGGTGCTTCCCCAAAATTATAATAATGTTGTATATTATTATTCCTATTATTGTACAATAATAAAAATATTGAAGACTGAGACACTTATGCAACATATGGGAATCTTTATTGAAGAAACGTTTCGCCACACAGTGGCTTCATCAGTCCGATACAAAGTAGAAAGGTGTAAGGAGAGGAGAAGTTTGAGGTAATCAGTCCCTGAGCCTGGAGTCGATGTGTTGGCATATTATTAGTATTCCTATTTCAATGTATAATAATAATAATGATAATAATAATGTATGTAGACTTACTTGGAGTCATCAGCAGCAGGTAGTGTTGCGTGGATGTTGGTGATGGTGTCTTGATAAATAATGTTGTTGACGGTGAGTGTGAGGTTGATAACGTCGCTCTCAGGGGTCCACGACCCCCCCAGGCGATACCCCAGCTGCTGGCCCTTACCACGCCACTCCTGTGGCACCTCAGGGCCGCCCAACAGTGCCAGCATCCGCTGCGCGTCCCTCCAGCTGATAGTGTGGACAGGGATCCTTGGCAGTGGCTGAGATGATCGCCCACTTCTGTGGAGTAGTAATCAGTTGAGAGGATGTAGGAGGATCTAGGAAGAGCGAGGAGGAACTAAGAGGAACTAGGAGGATATGTGAGAGACTAGGAGAAACTGAGAAGATCTAGAAGAATCTAGGAGGAACTAAGAGAATCTTGGAGGATCTGAGGAACTAGGAGTCAGTGCACATCTCGGTGACACACCTGTAATCTGTACAACTTAAACCTAATAGTATCTTATTTTTAGATTTTGTTCTGTTCTGCGGGATGTTTTTTGAGCGGCATGAGTCAACCTGCGAGTGTAAACACATCTCAGACTTGACTGGTTTATCCTTAATGAAATTTTATACAGTTTACTCAGAAAAAAGGTATCGTTTAAGTTTCATAATTATACAGGAGGCTGAAGTACAGTAGAACTTGATTAAGTTCAGTCTGTGTAATGAACTAAACACTAGACGTACTGAAGAATAACATGTTGATGATCAGGCTTTTATTGGGGCAATGTCTCGCCCGACACAGACTGAAACGTTGTCCCGGTTAAGCTTGTTCTGTAAGGTTAGGTTAGGTTAGGTGTGTCTTCAAGATTGTCGGCAGCACGTCATTTGCATCCACCATGTCATACCATCAGGAGTTTTCCACCACCTTGGATGTTGATGATCCAGGGAAGTGTTTATAGCATGTTCCATATGTCTGGAACCAGAGGCTAAAATAAGTAATATTTTTTTCCATTTATGTAGTTGCTCATGATGTATGAGTTAGAACATATCCAGTTAACTCCATTGGTAGAAAATCGAAGTCAGGGAGAGAGACAGACGGACACACTGAACACGTCCTATGAATTTGGCCTCTATTAATTACCGATTTCTTGTCATTTTCCCCTATGGTTCCAGAATTATGGTTCACCCTGTATTGTCTCACATCTCCAAGGTGCCTCGTGACAGAGCTAATGCTAACTTGTGAAGCCGTAATGATGCGATTAGAAACAATTCACAGAAAGGATTGTTCAAACTTAAGACACGTCAGTCCTAAAACTAGCAGGCCATTGTTTTGGGATGAAGACAAAGGTTCCTTCGTAGAAATTATCAAGAGAGGACCTTGCAAAGGGTGTTCACCCGTAGAGACGATCGTGGGAGGAATTACTTAGATTCCTCCCACAGGAGTATTAAAGGGTGCTCACCTGTAAATATACTCGAGGGAGGGTAGGAAGGGCGTGGCAGGGTCACCAGGGAAGGTACTGAGGGTATCCCAGATGATACCATCGTCTGGTAGGCCCGTACCATTAGGGTATGGTGCCCTGTTGCCCTGACCGTCCCGCATATCTGCAGGATCTGGGTACAGAATGACTCCCCCGGCTCCAGCCTGTTCCGCGTTGTGTATCTGAGAAGAGGAAAAGGAAGCGTAGCTAGCTTTTGTTCCTATGTAAGTATCATATAGAATAGTGTAGCAAAACACATCTGGTGTTCCCACTATGTAACTATCATACAGAATAGTGTAGCAATACACTGCGGTGTTCCTATGTAACTATCATACAGAATAGTGTAGCAATACACTGCGGTGTTCCTATGTAACTATCATACAGAATAGTGTAGCAATACACTGCGGTGTTCCTACTATGTAACTATCATACAGAATAGTGTAGCAATACACTGCGGTGTTCCTACTATGTAAGTATCATATAGAATAGTGTAGCAAAACACATCTGGTGTTCCCACTATGTAACTATCATACAGAATAGTGTAGCAATACACTACGGTGTTCCCACTGTAACTATATTGTAGAAGTGTAACAGCACACTGCTGGTGTATTGAATTTTGCTAAAAAAAATTGTTCTGGATGCAAGTTCTTTGTGTCAACGTTTCGTTGTATGTACAGCTTCATCTTGACCTAACAAAGCTCTACACGGAGTGAAACGTGTCTCAGTGGAAAGCCTTAACTAAATCAAGTGGTAGACAGGGAACACCAGCACTTGTTTCTAACAGTAAGAAAGATGATTGGCAGTGATGGGCACTGACCTTGGCACCGTTGTGGATTTTGCCGTGCCTGACGAGGAAGATGGCATCCTCCAGAGTGACCTTTTGTGCTTGGAGAGTGACGAGGTCGTTCCTGCGTCCGTAGTGAGCATACACTAACCCTCCAGTCACCCTCCCAGCCGGGCTGCACAAATATTATTATTGTTATTAGAAGTAGTAGTACAACAGCTACTACTACTACTACCACCACCACCACCCCAGTTACTACTACTGACCCTAGTACTACTACTGCTGCTGCTGCTACCACCACTACTATAGCTATTGCTACTACTGCTACAATTTTTTCCACCACCACTACTATTACTGCTGCTATTATTACTGCAACTGCTGCTACCACCACCACCACCACCACCACTACTACGAAGACTCCTGCTACAACTGCTGCTGCTGCTGCTATTATTATTATTTCTTATATTATTAGAGGTATAACTGTGTGTAGGAAACTCGCTTACAATAATAAACCTCTAAGGTAGACCCATGAATAAATACTTGCATTATATACATGTATACAGTGTGTAATGTGTATAGGTTTTCCAACCCGTATAAAAAATGGGAAGGCACTTCACAGAGACGTGTCTTAGGATTGATGTTGAAGGTTGTAGACGTGTTCACCTCCCTGGACTACTGATGTCAAGGTTGAAGTCCTATCCTGAAGGCTCCGTCAAAAGTATGTCTGAAATGTTGCACAGCTGTGGGTGACAAGACTCACCTGTAGGCGCTGAAGGGGATAGGATCGAGTTCTTGAGGGAGGGAGTTAATGATCTCCTGACGACCATCACTGTATGTCACTTGGACGGTGTTGGGTCGGTCCCTGCAAGCCACACCAGCACATGCAACAAACACAGCCACGTTAATGTTGCAGTGCAACAGACGCTGCAAAGTAACGTGGTATTTTATAGTATATGTATAGAATTCTTTCTGTCTCGGTGTATACGCCGAGAGATGTCTGTCTTTTGATGTATACACACTTAGAGGTATGTATCTCTGTGTGTATACACTAAGAGAGTACCCCCTGTTATAATAAAGTAAACTTCAGTGCATTGGTTAAACGAGGCCTTCAATGATCCTCATCCTTAATGACCCCTTATCCCTAATGACCCTTGCCTTTAATGACCCCTTACCCTTAATGGGCCTTACTACAGGCTGACTGGACGCGGGGTTCCCTTATGACACGTACTCAGTGTACAAGAATTATTACATAGACTTAAAGAAGTTGGACACGGGGTACCGTGTGAAACTTACACATCAGGCTTGGAGAGCTGGACACGGAAGGTGGTGTTGGTGGTGTGGAGACCCTGGGCTTGCCATACACTCTCCACGTATGATGCCAGCAGCTTCTTCGGCATCTGCGATAGTTTCCTGAGGAAGAGTTGAGCTTAGGAACCCTATGACGACGTTTCGCTCCTTCCTGGACTCTTGCCCACTCACAGTTCTTCCGTATGTTACTGACTCATATAGCTTACTCACCTATACTCTGTTCGTCGGTACCTCACTATGAGTAACAGTTGGGTATCTTTATTGTTCAAACGTTTCACCTGTACAGTAGGCTTCTTCAGTCGAATATAGAGGTGACAGCAGAAGCAGTGGAGAGGTAAGGGTGATTTGATCAGTCATCAACCTTCAAGTTGCTTTGAGGTGGGCAGTCCCTCGGCCAGGAGAAGAGTTTCGCCACACAGTAGGCGAAACGTATCGATACTAAAGATACCCTAGTGTTACGCATGTGTTTTACTCGTCTACTTGTCGGTATTGCTTGTCATTAATATTACTCTTGTAATCGTAGTGACACGATTGCAAACAAACCATACCATGGGCGGGGTTAGAACCCGCGGTCTGGAGTTTTATGACTCTGATCGTGGATTCTAACCCCGCCCGTGGTATGGTTTCAATTAATGTATGTCCTCAACCACTTGTTTCTCCCTGTTTCTTTCCCCTATAATCTATTCCTAAAATTCCAAGCGTTGCTTGACCCCAACGGATTTACCGCTTCCTCGTGTAAATAATAATAGTATCTTTATTATTATTGTTGGTATTATTATTGCTATTATTATGAGTAATGATAATAATACTAGGTAGAAGTAAGTTACCTTGCATAGTCTTGGATGATGTTAGACTGAAGGTTGGGTATAAGGCGTGAGGAGGCGCGGATGTGGTTGGATGAAGGCGCAGGGATGACGTGGTCGATGGCGTGGTGGATGATGTTCCTGGAGTAGCCCCACGCCAGGCCTACACACACGCCCACGCCCACACACACCAGGCACACCAGCAACAGTAACACCTGCAGAGAAGTGGGAGAGACACACCTGTTAGGGTGTGACTTAATCTGCTGCTGCAGCAGCTGCTGCTCCAGCAGCTCCTGTTACTGCAACAGCTGCTGCTGCTCCAGCAGCTCCTGTTACTGCAACAGCTGCTGCTGCTCCAGCAGCTTCTGTTACTGCAACAGCAGCTGCTGCTCCAGCAGCTCCTGTTACTAATAAATCATTACAAAGGTTCAGAACATCAGTATCCATTACTGAATCTGAACGAAGCCTCAAGTAGAATCTCTCATTACTCTGATATTTGACTAATTTCAGAGCAGTTTAATAATAATAATAATAATAATAATAATAATAATAATAATATTATTATTATTATTATTATTATTATTATTATTATTTTTGCAAAATTTCGTCCAACTAATTTCACAAGTCATGATAACTGAGGCAGCATCGTCTCTAATCTATATCCCTACGGGTTTATCGCTCCCCATGATAATACTATAATATATAACCTCTCATGGGAGGTTCCTTGATGCCAGTGAGAGGCTCTTGACCTAAGGAACTGAACCTGTCCTCCTCATGAATCGAACCTATTTACCTTCCATTACTATCAGGCGCTTTTTGCCCCCCTGCGAGTTTAGCGCTGCCCCCGTGAAGTCAGTCATATATTCTACGACATTCCTGATAGATGCTGTGTATGAAACACAAAGTGACTATTGTTATTGTACTTTAGTACTGTGATATTGTACTCCAGTACTGTGATATTGTACTTCAGTACTGTGATATTGTACTCCAGTACTGTGATATTGTACTTCAGTACTGTGATATTGTACTTTAGTACTGTGATATTAACCTAAAAGGTCTCTTTCTGTCACGTTTATTTTATGAACTGTCGCAGCTATGGTACTGTCAGTCTCTCTATTCTTTCTATCATGTAAGTTTTATGGGATTTCATTTTTTCCCCTTACGTGTCTACATTGTACTCTGCCATAATGAAGGTCCTAAGTGATTCTTTGAGATTCTTCCTCCTTACTAAATGGTAGACAAGCCCAGGGTCCTTTTAGCCATCTTGGGTGATTTATGGACTCAGTACATGCTTGTCGTAATTAAGCAGTCAGTGGCTTGCCCTGCCTTTTTGACAAGAGAGAACGATTTCTTCTGTTGATATTATTGATTGATGGCTTGTGTCTCCTCCTTCAGGAACAATTTTGACGTCCATTGTTTGGGATATTTATAAGAATATATGAGAAGTTATGCAGAAAAGAGTGATGGACGTACCAACTTTATTTCGTGTGGTCAGAGTGGCTCGTTTATTGTGAAACTTCAATTCGTTTCAGGAACGGTAGCTAAAAAATAGTATTACCAGGGGTTACAATGGTTCTTTTTGTAACTCCATTAGATATACATCTTTAACATTCAAGAAACATTTCATATACTGTAGTCTCATACGATATTATAAGTACCTCAACGGAAATAATTCACTTTGACTTTCTTGGACTGCCCAAAGTAATTGATACATATATTACTTTGCAATATAACCGCAGACAGGCGATCTTAATGCAAGACAAAGTACGGGGGGAGGAAATTTTTACCTCGAGTATTTTCACACGTCTCCGTGCGTCATCAGGAGCTATGCAATGCTACAAGAATAGCAACAGAAGGAATGAGAGGATGTTTTCTCGGAGTGAAGTGGAGTGGTGTGAGAGAAGTTTGCTAACTGGTGCAAACACGCTAACTCATTCTGAGGAAACTTCCCTTCATTCCTTCTCTTGCTAATCTTGCAGTATTGAATAGCTCCTGATGACGCACGGAGACGTGTCAGTATACTTGAGCCGACGATTTCCACCCCTTTCCCCGTGGCTTGTCTTGCATATATTACTATATGATAACTGTACCTATATGTAACTGTACCTTAATAAACTTAGCTAATCGACCACCCAGTGTTATAATATGTGGCTACAATCTCGAAATGTCCACAGATCTTATCACTACCACTGCAAGCATGCAAGCATTGGAAATTTCCAATATTATAGTTTTTATCGTATTCACGTAGCGGGTTAAAAATGTGGATACAGTGCCAATAACTCAGATATGTTATCATTAACAATGAGGTGATTTGTTTTTTCCTTAAGTGATTGCTGTTCTTGTCTGTGAATAGCAAGTTCTTCAGACGCTCAGTGTGTCTGGGGGGGGGCTCTGTCTAGACACTAGTGTGTGGTCCTGTCTGTCTAGACACTTGTGTGTGGTCCTGTCTGTCTAGACACTAGTGTGTGGTCCTGTCTGTCTAGACACTAGTGTGTGGTCCTGTCTGTCTAGACACTAGTGTGTGGTCCTGTCTGTCTAGACACTAGTGTGTGGTCCTGTCTGTCTAGACACTAGTGTGTGGTCCTGTCTGTCTAGACACTAGTGTGTGGTCCTGTCTGTCTAGACACTAGTGTGGCCCTGTCTGTCTAGACACTAGTGTGTGGTCGTGTCTGTCTAGACACTAGTGTGTGGTCCTGTCTGTCTAGACAATAGTGTGTGGTCCTGTCTGTCTAGACACTAGTGTGCGGTCCTGTCTGTCTAGACACTAGTGTGTGGTCCTGTCTGTCTAGACACTAGTGTGTGGTCCTGTCTGTCTAGACACTAGTATGTGCTCCTGTCTGTCTAGACACTAGTGTGTGGTCCTGTCTGTCTAGACACTAGTATGTGGTCCTGTCTGTCTAGACACTAGTGTGTGGCCCTGTCTGTCTAGACACTAGTGTGGTCCTGTCTGTCTAGACACTAGTGTGGCCCTGTCTGTCTAGACACTAGTGTGTGGTCCTGTCTGTCTAGGCACTAGTGTGGTCCTGTCTGTCTAGACACTAGTGTGTGGCCCTGTCTGTCTAGACACTAGTGTGGTCCTGTCTGTCTAGACACTAGTGTGGCCCTGTCTGTCTAGACACTAGTGTGTGGTCCTGTCTGTCTAGACACTAGTGTGGCCCTGTCTGTCTAGACACTAGTGTGTGGTCCTGTCTGTCTAGACACTAGTGTGTGGTCCTGTCTGTCTAGACACTAGTGTGTGGTCCTGTCTGTCTAGACACTAGTGTGTGGTCCTGTCTATCTAGACACTAGTGTGTGGTCCTGTCTGTCTAGACACTAGTGTGTGGTCCTGTCTGTCTAGACACTAGTGTGTGGTCCTGTCTGTCTAGACACTAGTGTGTGGTCCTGTCTGTCTAGACACTAGTGTGTGGTCCTGTCTGTCTAGACACTAGTGTGTGGTCCTGTCTGTCTAGACACTAGTGTGTGGTCCTGTCTGTCTAGACACTAGTGTGTGGTCCTGTCTGTCTAGACACTAGTGTGTGGTCCTGTCTGTCTAGACACTAGTGTGTGGTCCTGTCTGTCTAGACACTAGTGTGTGGTCCTGTCTGTCTAGACACTAGTGTGTGGTCCTGTCTGTCTAGACACTAGTGTGTGGTCCTGTCTGTCTAGACACTAGTGTGTGGTCCTGTCTGTCTAGACACTAGTGTGTGGTCCTGTCTGTCTAGACACTAGTGTGTGGTCCTGTCTGTCTAGACACTAGTGTGGCCCTGTCTGTCTAGACACTAGTGTGTGGTCCTGTCTGTCTAGACACTAGTGTGTGGTCCTGTCTGTCTAGACACTAGTGTGTGGTCCTGTCTGTCTAGACACTAGTGTGTGGTCCTGTCTGTCTAGACACTAGTGTGTGGTCCTGTCTGTCTAGACACTAGTGTGTGGTCCTGTCTGTCTAGACAATAGAGTTTGGTCCTGTCTGTCTAGACACTAGTAGTGTGTGGTCCTGTCTGTCTAGACACTAGTGTGTGGTCCTGTCTGTCTAGACACTAGTGTGTGGTCCTGTCTGTCTAGACACTAGTGTGTGGTCCTGTCTGTCTAGACACTAGTGTGTGGTCCTGTCTGTCTAGACACTAGTGTGGCCCTGTCTGTCTAGACACTAGTGTGTGGTCCTGTCTGTCTAGGCACTAGTGTGGTCCTGTCTGTCTAGACACTAGTGTGTGGCCCTGTCTGTCTAGACACTAGTGTGGTCCTGTCTGTCTAGACACTAGTGTGGCCCTGTCTGTCTAGACACTAGTGTGTGGTCCTGTCTGTCTAGACACTAGTGTGGCCCTGTCTGTCTAGACACTAGTGTGTGGTCCTGTCTGTCTAGACACTAGTGTGTGGTCCTGTCTGTCTAGACACTTGTGTGTGGCCCTGTCTGTCTAGACACTAGTGTGTGGCCCTGTCTGTCTAGACACTAGTGTGTGGTCCTGTCTGTCTAGACACTAGTGTGTGGTCCTGTCTGTCTAGACACTAGTGTGTGGTCCTGTCTGTCTAGACACTAGTGTGTGGTCCTGTCTGTCTAGACACTAGTGTGTGGTCCTGTCTGTCTAGACACTAGTGTGTGGTCCTGTCTGTCTAGACACTAGTGTGGCCCTGTCTGTCTAGACACTAGTGTGTGGTCCTGTCTGTCTAGACACTAGTGTGTGGTCCTGTCTGTCTAGACACTAGTGTGTGGTCCTGTCTGTCTAGACACTAGTGTGTGGTCCTGTCTGTCTAGACACTAGTGTGTGGTCCTGTCTGTCTAGACACTAGTGTGTGGTCCTGTCTGTCTAGACACTAGTGTGTGGTCCTGTCTGTCTAGACACTAGTATGTGCTCCTGTCTGTCTAGACACTAGTGTGTGGTCCTGTCTGTCTAGACACTAGTATGTGGTCCTGTCTGTCTAGACACTAGTGTGTGGCCCTGTCTGTCTAGACACTAGTGTGGTCCTGTCTGTCTAGACACTAGTGTGGCCCTGTCTGTCTAGACACTAGTGTGTGGTCCTGTCTGTCTAGGCACTAGTGTGGTCCTGTCTGTCTAGACACTAGTGTGTGGCCCTGTCTGTCTAGACACTAGTGTGGTCCTGTCTGTCTAGACACTAGTGTGGCCCTGTCTGTCTAGACACTAGAGTGTGGTCCTGTCTGTCTAGACACTAGTGTGTGGTCCTGTCTGTCTAGACACTAGTGTGTGGCCCTGTCTGTCTAGACACTAGTGTGTGGTCCTGTCTGTCTAGACACTAGTGTGGCCCTGTCTGTCTAGACACTAGTGTGTGGTCCTGTCTGTCTAGACACTAGTGTGTGGTCCTGTCTGTCTAGACACTTGTGTGTGGCCCTGTCTGTCTAGACACTAGTGTGTGGCCCTGTCTGTCTGGACACTAGTGTGTGGTCCTGTCTGTCTAGACACTAGTGTGTGGTCCTGTCTGTCTAGACACTAGTGTGTGGCCCTGTCTCTTTCGACACAAATAGGAAAGATGGATGGTTATTAAGGTTGCTTATATACATAACCACATACTGTGATATATCAACTGTTTACTGTGATCTTACTGCAAATATATAAATAGGAGAATCTCAGACGAATATAAAACATAAGTAGCAAAGCCGTAATAAACTTCTTCATTTCTCATCTAAATATTTCAGTCTCTCAGATTTCATTTCCGAAACGTTTCTGTGATATATGAAGCTGCTTACCACGGTTTTAATAATTGTGTTCTTAATTCGTCTGAGAATTTCGTCAAGAAAACCCATTGGTGAAGGTACTCGTCAGACGGTATTTAAGAGTTCTGAACGTACCAGGATGCAGACTAGCCTGGCTTGTCCCGCCGGGGAGAGAGGCTTAGATGGTCTGCTTCTGGAGGAGGTGATGATGGTGACAGCTCCTGCCCCGCGGTGACCACCTCCAGCCTCCGGGATGTCTTCATCTTCGTCTTCGTCGGGGTTAGAGCGCCAACGGGTGTAACTCTCCCCAGACATCCTCCTGCAACACCCACACTTGGTCAACACAACACGGCACCCATAGGTGAGTGGGAGATCATCTTGGAATCTTGATTATTTAGTGTTTACAATGAACTCACAACTCTGTATACACCGAGAAGTGTATATTTTTCGATGTATATGCGCTCAAAGTTTACTTATCTGCCTATTTCATGTATTAAAGTACTCTTGACTGGTGGTGAGCAGGTGACATGCAGCCTTAATGACCCTCGTGTAGTAGTTAGGCGATAAATCTCATTAACCAACTAACTAGCACACATTTTAGAGAGGAAACTTTAAAAGCGATTTCGGGCCATCCTGGACCATTATTGTATCAGTTGTGACTTGACAACGGTCCACCAAGGACCAAAACGTCGTCTAAAGCGCTCTCAACGTTTGGGTCATTCGTGAATTGTTTCAAGCACGTTATTGTGACTTTTATTCTTCGTGTTACTGAAATAAATTTTGCGAAATCAGAAATCTTACAGTGACTGCTTGATGGGAGTTTCAGTCCTGTCGACTACACGAGGGTCATTAAAGACTGCATGTCATCTAGACACAATATTGATAAATTAGACACATGTGCACCACTTTGGTATCTATTATGGAAAAACAGATGGGGCGTGCAACTTTGACCATCCCAGAAAATGCCGTGCCCATATGACAACAGGAAAAATGCAACCTCCCTTCCTGTAAGATTTTCCTCCCCGAAATATGTCACTCTTCAGTTCAAGAAAGACAATGCTATAACTTACATTGTCAGGCACACCACATAAAGAGGAAAGAACATCCAGACCATGGGAAAATCTATGCAGCCACAGCCACTCCAGAGAGAGTTTTTTTTAGCGCCAGGAAGGAAAAAAAATGCTGGCAGGAAATGACAGAAATCCACACCATTTCTGGAGTGGAATCACAGTCGATGGCCTCCACTCCAAAACAACAGATATTAGTGCCAGGAAAAAAAGATTCCTTCCCCCATGCCACCAATACCACCAATCCGACGACATTCAGCTTTGCAAATATACAGGGTCTGAAGCCGGCACGAACAACAAAATGCCTTTTATCCATGGACTGCTAGCAGTGTCAAACGCAATGTTCGCGGTTTTCACAGAGACCCACGTAAAGGATCACTTGGACAATGAAATATGGATCCCGGGTTACAACCTGTTCAGATGCGACACAGTCAACGGGCAAAAGGGGGAGGGGGACTTGGCCTGTATATGAGTCATTTATATGCTCAGAACTACTAAATTAGTATTTGTAGTTATAACAGCAGAGTTCTGCTGGTGGTCTGGTGACTTCAGTGTTTGTGGTTATAACAGCAGACCTCTGCTGGTGGTCTGGTGACTTCAGTGTTTGTGGTTATAACAGCAGACCTCTGCTGGTGGTCTGGTGACTTCAGTGGTTGTGGTTATAACAGCAGACCTCTGCTGGTGGTCTGGTGACTTCAGTGTTTGTGGTTATAACAGCAGACCTCTGCTGGTGGTCTGGTGACTTCAGTGGTTGTGGTTATAACAGCAGACCTCTGCTGGTGGTCTGGTGACCTCAGTGGTTGTGGTTATAACAGCAGACCTCTGCTGGTGGTCTGGTGACTTCAGTGTTTGTGGTTATAACAGCAGACCTCTGCTGGTGGTCTGGTGACCTCAGTGGTTGTGGTTATAACAGCAGACCTCTGCTGGTGGTCTGGTGACCTCAGTGTTTGTGGTCATAACAGCAGACCTCTGCTGGTGGTCTGGTGACCTCAGTGTTTGTGGTTATAACAGCAGACCTCTGCTGGTGGTCTGGTGACCTCAGTGTTTGTGGTTATAACAGCAGACCTCTGCTGGTGGTCTGGTGACCTCAGTGTTTGTGGTTATAACAGCAGATCTCTGCTGGTGGTCTGGTGACCTCAGTGTTTGTGGTTATAACAGCAGACCTCTGCTGGTGGTCTGGTGACCTCAGTGTTTGTGGTTATAACAGCAGACCTCTGCTGGTGGTCTGGTGACCTCAGTGTTTGTGGTTATAACAGCAGATCTCTGCTGGTGGTCTGGTGACCTCAGTGTTTGTGGTTATAACAGCAGACCTCTGCTGGTGGTCTGGTGACCTCAGTGTTTGTGGTTATAACAGCAGACCTCTGCTGGTGGTCTGGTGACCTCAGTGTTTGTGGTTATAACAGCAGACCTCTGCTGATTTTCTGGTGACCTCAGTGTTTGTGGTTATAACAGCAGACCTCTGCTGGTGGTCTGGTGACCTCAGTGTTTGTGGTTATAACAGCAGACCTCTGCTGGTGGTCTGGTGACCTCAGTGTTTGTGGTTATAACAGCAGACCTCTGCTGGTGGTCTGGTGACCTCAGTGTTTGTGGTTATAACAGCAGACCTCTGCTGGTGGTCTGGTGACCTCAGTGTAAGGTCATATTGGTTTGCTCTTGCATCCCATTCCAACATTCTACCACTGTGTATATTTTTGTTATACTATCTCTTATTATCTCTTTCGCGAGAGAGATACATGATAATATACAGCTGGAAAATCCTAAAGGAATTAGTATCAAACTTGCACACGAAAATCACTCACTATGAAAGCAAAAGACTTGGCAGGAGATGCGACATCTTCCCAGTGAAAAGCAGGGGCGCCACGAGTACACTGAGAGACAACACAGTAAGTGTCAGGGACCCAAGACTGTTCAGTTGCCTCCCAGCATACACAAGAGTGATTACCAATAGACCCCTAAAGTCAGTACCTGACCAACCGGGCTGTGGTTCGTACGTCAGTTTGCGTGCGGCCAGCAGTAACAGCCTGGCTGAACAGACCCTGATCCACCACGAGGCCTGGTATCAGAGCGAGCCGCGGGGGCGTTGACCCCCGAAACACTCTCCAGGTAAACTCCAGGTAGGTCTCTCATGGCTGTTCTAAACGTATCCTTACACTTCTTTAAGGTTACTGGTTAAATGTCGTGTACTTGTCTTCCTTGTAAGTATCTCAGAGAAATCAGACCAGGGAACGGGTGGGGTGTGAACCCATGGCAGGCGAGTGTTAAAACGCACAGGCCGGCTGGCTCTAAAAAATGATTACTCTCATGACATTAGATGAGATGACAGGGAGAGATATGATTGTGACGTACGAGATATTCAGTCGATTTGACAGGGAAGGTAGGGAGAGACTGAAGCACGAGGCAAGGGTACAAGTGTTGTAGAAAATGGTATAAAATATCGACAGGTTGAAGATTAAGACACATGTGCAACAGTTAGGTATCTTTATTGATGAAATGTTTCGCCTACACAGTAGTCGTCTTCAGTCAAATACAAAGAGAGCAATAGTAATGAATTAAAGATTATGTAATCAGTCCATCAACCTTGGAGATATAAGTATTTGAGGTGGTCAGTCCCTCAGCCTGGAGAACACAGCTCCATGGAGCTCAACTTCTTCTCCAGGCTGAGGGACTGACCACCTCAAATACTTTTTTCTCCAAGGTTCATGGACTGATTACATCATCTTTATTTCACTACTACTGCTCTCTTTGTATTTGACTGAAGAAGTTTACTGTGTAGGCGAAACGTTTCACCAGTAAAGCTACCCAACTGTTGCATGTGTGTCGTAATCTTCAAGGGGACAAGTGTCACTGATCGGAGTTAAAACCACATTTCACCCACAGGAATGTTAAGAAATGCTTCTTCAGTCTTAGGTTGGTAAGAAAATAAATTGGAAGAAGTGCAGAGGTTTGCAGCAAGACTAGTCCCGGAGCTAGAGGGTACGTCCTATGAAGAGAGGCTAAGGGAATTAAACCTGATGACATTGGAAGAAAGAAGGGATATGATAACGACAGAGGCTCAGATGAGTCATAGGGATGTTGGGAAGTATTTCTTCAGCCTTAGAGTTATCACGAAGTAGAATAATCTGGAGAGTGAAGTGGTAGAGGCAGGATCCATACATAGCTTTAAGAAGAGGTACGAAAAGGCTCTTGAAGCCAGGAGAGAGTGGACATAGTAGTAATCAGCAGAGAGGCGGGGTCAGGAGCTATGAATCGACCCCTGCAACCACATATACGTGAGTACACGTAGATATACATATAGGATAAATATGCATACTATATGCAGTATAGGTAGGTATTGTAACCACACATGACAACACAAGCCTCTCTCTGGGGACCTAGTAAGACCAGTTTACTTTCGTGTTGCTTCTCCCAGGCACCTGGAACAACGCCAAGTCCACACATGCTCTCTCTAAGCCTTACATTCTGCTTTATCTATACCCTTTCCTCTTGCATATTATTACAGAAGTTAGTTGGAGGTATGCCCTCACCTGTCCTCGGATCACCTGACGGTGACAGTAGGGAAGCTCACCTGGGGCGGCAGGTAGGTGTGCAGGAGGTAGGCAGCATCAACCTTCACAGGCACCTCGCATGGCGGGGTCCTGGAATCCTCCTAGGTCGTCTTCTGATGCTCACTCTGCTGCTACCACTCACGGTGCACTGGGAACCACATAGAACACAAACCACACACACGACAAACCACACTCGTCACACACTCCTCAGCACCATCAACAGATGTGAGCTACACCACGTTTGTCAGTGCGTAAGCATTTCGCTGCTCACATGTCCAGTCACCTCAATGAGCCTGTTGATCGAAATGCTTTGGTTTTGTACCTGTGTAAATGTAATGACAAGAAAAACCTTTAAAAACACTATGCAAGTTGATTCAGCTGAAATTGTTGTAACATGACGGCAACATTTCTCCCTTATAATATGACAGAAACAGTTTTGAAACGATAATACGCAGTCCAGTGAACAAGAAAACGAATTGATACGAAAGCGTCTTATGTGTTGAAGGAAGATCCACCACTCTCGGCAACTTCTTGAACGTTACCTGAGTAAAAACATCTTGAGATGTCTATACACGCACCTCCCGAGGAGCTTCATATGACAGCACAGCCCATCATCAAACGCATGTTTATATAAAGAAATTGAAATTTGATTTTATTACTCCATAAAACAAGAGAGGCAGGACACGAGAGATGAGGAGCCAGATAAATGACCGGTCAGACTGAAGGTGTCTTGATAGGTAGTCAAGCATGGGGTAGTCAGTGGGCCAGCCAGCCCACACTGCAACCCATTCTTCAACCCATTCTCTAACTCAATCTTACACCACGAGTGACATTCGTGCACATCTCAACGTGTCCTAGTTACACTCTGCCACCTTCTTGCCAGACGCACTGCTGCTATTGTGTGATTTCCTTATCGGTGGTTAAATATATATTTTATAGGTTTACATGACTCAACCCAGCTCATCTTAACAAAATAAAAAAAAAACAGAAAAGCTGCAGCGAACGTTGAAAAAAATAACGTTGTGGCTGACTTCCATCAGGGCTGCTTGATTCTCTTCTCAGGGCATCCAGAGAAATTTTGCAAGGTGGAACAAGACTGCTTTGGGGCACTTGAGGGCAGGCTGAGGTCCCCAGTCTAAGTGAATTTTACATAATTATTTTTCTAAATAAACTAAAAATAGTTGTAAAGTATAAGGGCATAAGTGCAACTAATGTGACATTTTATTGTGGCAACGTTTCGCTCTCCAGGAGCTTTGTCAAGCCGTTACAAACAATACATGGACACAGAGGATGTGGTAAGACACATAGGCAACAGTTAGGCAACTTTATTCCGAAACGTTTCGCCTACACAGTAGGCTTCTTCAGTCGAATACAGAAAGTAGGCAGGAACAGTAGAGATGTGAAGACGATGTAATCAGTCCATCACCCTTGAAGTCGTAGAATTTGAGGTTGTCAGTCCCTCAGTCAGGAACTATCTCAAATTCTACGACTTCAAGGGTGATGGACTGATTACATCGTCTTCACATCTCTACTGTTCCTGCCTACTTTCTGTATTCGACTGAAGAAGCCTGCTGTGTAGGCGAAACGTTTCGGAATATAGTTGCCTAACTGTTGCCTATGTGTCTTACCTACCAACCTGTCGGTATTGTATACCATTTTGATGTTCACACAGAGGATGTATATAGGCTCAGAGTGAGGTGTAATACTAGTGGTAGTAGTAGTAGTAGTGATATAAGTTGTAGTAGAAATAAAATATGGTAGAACAATTAACTTGCACATGAGTAAAAGGATGTAAAAACTGTTAACATGACTCACGAAATCGTAACGGCTTTGAGGGGACTTGAGCTAGAGTTCGTCACGGCCACGCTTAGCTGGAGATTCGCCTGTAAAAACTTGTATTTGTAGTCACACTGGTGCCTATGCTAACCTTCCTATAGTGTAGAAATATACCTAATTGGACGAATCTTATTGTGGCTAGCTGGTCCAGTGGCTAATGCGACGGTCTGGAGTTTTGAGACTCGGATGGCATGTTCTGTCCCCGCCTGTGGTATGGTTTGATATAAAATCTATTACTTGGGTAGCATAAAAATAGGTTAGACAAATATTTCTATTATAGAGAAGGGCTGTTTCAGTGTTCATCCTCTGTAATGTGCTTGTGTAGCTTTAGCAAGAGAGACTATATGATGGCAGGGTTTACTGTTTTCAGGAAGATTCTTGCTAAGACTTCAGAGATGGTGAAGCTGCCTTTGTTTTGCTTAATTGTATTAGAAACAGCTATTAGTGATGATTCAAGGCACTTGCGTCTGCGAAAGTTGGTTTCTTTGATCACTGATCGATAAATCTACCAACATTTATAAAAATAGTTGAAATTACAGAAAAAAAAATCAAATGAAAAAATTAAAACGTCTATGGCTATGATGCCCTTTCAGAGATTCACAGCCGGGCCCCGGACCAATGTACCGGCTGACCCCCCCGTTTCTCATAGGCCCTGTGTAACTCTTCCCCACGATGCGACCCACACCTGTCAGCTAACTATCAGGGACCCACATACTGCTAGGTGTAAGAAAGTAGCTACCTCTTGAGACACGAGAATATACTATAGACGGAACTGATGGTTGTTGGACAGTGAACTTTATCGAAGTTTAGCGAGGCATTCTGAGTGATTGTATGGCTCAGGCAGAGGTAGAGGACGTCTCTATATTTACGCCACATTCGCTTATGAGTGAGAGAGACTTGGATATAAAGAGACCTCTCGACATAGCCGCTTTCTAGACACAGGGTCCTTCATAATCCACGAAGTTTCCCTCTCCGGCCATATACAAAAAAAACAACTTACAAAAAATATGTTATTCGCTTTTATGTTTGATACAACTAGCGTCCTCAGAGGGCAGTATGTTTTGGAAAATTAGATGTAAAGTCACCATAGGAACCACTAGTTTAGCGAACACAACACAAGATTTTCCCGATGTTAGGAAATACTGTTTTTCCAGTACTGTTGAGAGGAGAGAACTCGTGAACTATGGCAGCAAAACTAGTCTCAGTTGTCAATAGAATTAAGAATATGACGGCTCCACTTTAGATATTAAAGACTAAATGTTACTGATGTTTACTTTAAACGTTGTATTGTATGTTATTAATTGTAACCTCCCTGTCGAAATTCTTATTGTTAGGGAGTTTCCAGAGTTGCTCTTTGAGCAACAAATTTTTGCATCTTTTACATTCAGAACACGGATGTAGATTGTTGTATCATTGTGTATCACTCATTCTGTCCTCCTCCTCCTCCTCCTCCTCCTCCTCATCCTCCTCCTCCTCATCCTCCTCCTCCTCCTCCTCCTCCTCCTCCTCCTCCTCCTCCTCCTCTTCCTCCTCCTCCTCCTCCTCCTCCTCCTCCTCCTTCTTCCTCTTCTTCTTCTTCTTCTTCTTCTTCTTCTTCTTCTTCTTCTTCTTCTGCACAAGTAGTGATGTAGAGTGATCACTAGGGTTGCCTCAGGGATCAGGGATTGCAAGACACAACATCCTAGTCTTGTGACCTCTGTAATCCTATCTTTTGCTTTACCACTCAAAGTATGAGCTGAGGGTGTACAACACACTAGCCGCTCAGACTAGTGTCTCTTTGAAGACATTCGTAACAAAGCTGGGTCACAGGGTCACTGGGTCACTCACGGAAGTGAATGTGGCGTAGACCCCTCAACTGGGAGAGTGCTTGAAGAAGCAACTATCAATCTATTCACCAGTGGTATTAGATATTCATACTACATATCACCTGAATCCTTTGATAAAATAAGTAAATAACGGGACAGAAGAAAGAATATCAACTTCAAAATGTGCTAACAAAAACGAATGGAAAAATCTGAGAGGTAAATAAAACCCTAATAAAAAAGGAGAAGTACTATAATGGAATAGTTTGGTATGGGGAAAGGATCGTATCAGTGAAAATATCTTTTCTTGAAGACAGTAGGAACTGTGACAGGAGCCTGAACTGTTACCAGGGAAGCGGGAGCAGAAGGCTGCTTTAGCATGTATACACACATAAACTAGTGAAAACTAGAGTTAGAAGAAGAGTCAGGCAGCAGCAGCACAATGAACCCTCAGGAGCAGTGAGAAGAATTAATGGAGAGATGAACCCCAGTCATTATGGCCGTCTCCTGAATCACGTTAATGGTGCTTATTAACGACAAGTTGACGAGTCAGACACATGTGCAACACTTAGGCATCTTTCTGTCGGCAAAAAGACACCCTAGCATTGTTCACCTCTCTTATTCATCAGCGTCTCTTGAAGACAGACTTCAGGACAACGTTTTCCTTTGTGCAGAGCTTTATCAATTCTAAGCGAAACTGACACAATAAAATGTTGGTTCTACAGCTTGTGCATTTCCTTTACTATTGTCACCCTACCCTTACATAGAGTAAATAACTCTTAACTAATTCAACCTGTCTAAATTCCAATATACCTTGCTAAAAACTGATTCTCTATCATCCATAAATGCTTTTAACTCCTTAAGTATAAATTGTGGCATGATTGTGTCAGAAGCCAGACACAGGTGTGGTAGGATTGTGAACAGTAGAGTCAGAGTACACCTGTGGATTCCATCTCACACTGGTCTTGTTGGATGCTTCAGCTCCTACTAAACCACCAGCCAAGTCGTTACTAGTGGGGAAAAACACACCAGTAAACGTGACCAAGTGGGATCGACACCAGCATACTCAAAGGGATACACACGACGATACCAGGAAGCATTCCTTCACCTTCTGAGTCGTCAGGTAGTTGAACAGCCATGATGAAACAGTGGATGAAGATAGAGCTAATGAATTAACTAAGATATATGCCTGCAAAGAGGGAGTAGATTACAATCTCTGGCTGTCAGTTAGCAGTATGAGATGTAAAGTAAAAAGACACAAGTGCCACTAATGTGACATATTTTTATTGTGGCAACGTTTCGCTCCCCAGGAGCTTTGTCAAGCCGTTACGGCTTGACTAGCTACATGAGAACAATAATATGAAAAGAACTTCAACTGAAATTTATTGACCTAAGACTGAGGGAGACTGACACCAGTCAGTCCGTCTATCATCATTCTATCATGCAGGAGGAGCCACATGTCTATGATACATCAAACAAAATAAGCAGACTCTTGGATGTCACTACCGCCCGGCTCCGGGTGGGTTACTAGTGTCTTTGGCAGGTTAAATCACAACCACCAGATGTAGACCAAACGAAATGTAAACTTAACATGATGGACAATTGTCACACCCTGCGTCATTATGTACTGGAATGCGATAAAATTATGAATTCGGAGAAATTTTATAAATAGTGGTATACGTATTACCATCTATTCTGGAAAAATACTAATATCCCTGTGATTCATCTGTGTCGTCAACTTCCAACTGTGTCCCTTTGTTGCTGTGTCCCATCTCTGGAACATCCTGTCGTCTTTGTCTTTGTGTGTGTGTACTCACCTAATTGTGGCTGCAGGAGTCGATTCACAGCTCCTGGCCCCGCCTCTTCACGGGTGTGAGACTGAATGAATGTCTGCATAAATAACTCATTAAAATTGTAACCAGATATAAACATGTAAATAGTTCATTACCATTGTAACTTGTTCAGCTATCAGAACTTTGTGACCCAGTCCCTGGACCCAATATGCACCTCTATAATGTTGAGGTACAGTCCCTGGACCCAATATGCACCTCTATAATGTTGAGGTACAGTCCCTGGACCCAATATGCACCTCTATAATGTTGAGGTACAGTCCCTGGACCCAATATGCACCTCTATAATGTTGAGATACAGTCCCTGGACCCAATATGCACCTCTATAATGTTGAGGTACAGTCCCTGGACCCAATATGCACCTCTATAATGTTGAGGTACAGTCCCTGGACCCAATATGCACCTCTATAATGTTGAGGTACAGTCCCTGGACCCAATATGCACCTCTATAATGTTGAGGTACAGTCCCTGGACCCAATATGCACCTCTATAATGTTGAGGTACAGTCCCTGGACCCAATATGCACCTCTATAATGTTGAGGTACAGTCCCTGGACCCAATATGCACCTCTATAATGTTGAGGGACAGTCCCTGGACCCACTATGTACCTCTGTAATGTTGAGGTAAAGTCGAATAGTCTTGGGCCCCTGACACTGTGTTGTCTCTTAGCGTACTCGTGGCACCCCTGTTTTTTATTTTCCCAGTCTGCCGAAGCTCTGTCATCCGCTCCCAGGATGCAGCACGGGCAGTTTAAAAGAGCTTCAGCATTTCAGGGGTACGATATTTTCTATAGGCAAAATCTCATGGTTTGGTCACACCATCTGACACTCCACAAAAATTCAGATGATTAACCGATGCATATTCTATATAATTTATTTATCGTTGATCAATTTGTCATTATCAGCCTGTTTTATTGTACTTATGACTGTAATGAATTACACAAGTTGTACTAATACTCAATATTTTAAGTAGCATGCTAGGTCTAGATGCAAGTTTTACGTCAGTAAAGGACCCCAATGTAATAAGTCACCTTTTTTTTTTGGGGGGGGGGGAGGGGGCTTATCCTGGGTGGTTTACACACGTTACTATACCTGGAAATACCTGGAAAGGGTTCCGGGGGTCAACGCCCCCACGGCCCGGCCTGAGACCAGGCCTCGTGGTGGATCAGGATCTGATCAACCAGGCGGTTACTGCTGGCCACACGTAAATCGCCGTACGAACCACAGCCCGGCTGATCAGGTACTGACTTTAGGTGCCTGTCCAGCGCCTTTTTGAAGACAGCCAGGGGTCTATTGGTAATCCCCCTTATATATGCTGGGAGGCAGTTGAACAGTCTTGGGCCCCTGACACTTATTGTGTTGTCTCTCAGTGTATTCGTGGCACCTCTGCTTTTCATTGGGGAGAATGTTACATCTCCTGCCGAGTCTTTGACTTTCATAGTGATTTTTGTGTGCAAGTTTGGTACTAATCCCTCTAGGATTTTCCAAGTGTGTATTATCATGTATCTATCTCGCCTGCATTCCATGGAATACAAATAAATGGATTTCAACCATTCCCAGGAATTTAGGTGCTTTATCGCACTTATGTGTGCCGTGAAAGTTCTTTGTACACTCTCCAGGTCAGCAATTTCGCCTGCCTTGAAAGGGACAGTTAGTGTACCGCAGTATTCCAGCCTAAAAAGCACAAGCGATTTGAAGAGAATCATGTTGTGCAAGACAGGTATACAATACCGACAAGATGAAAGTTAAGACACATGTGCAACATCTGGTTATCTTTATTATAAACGTTTCGCCATCCAGTGGCTTTATCAATACAAATTCTTGGACATAATTAGAAAACAAAAGAACTATATACAAAAGATGAGGTAATCAGTCTGGTGTTGTAAACACCACCTCCAAGGCTGAGGGACTGATTACCTCATCTTTTGTATATAGTTCTTCTGTTTTCTAATTATGTCCAAGAATTTGTATTGATAAAGCCACTGGGTGGCGAAACGTTTATAATAAAGATAACCAGATGTTGCACAAGTGTCTTAACTTTCATGAAGAGAATCATCATGGGCTTGGCATCCCTAGTTTTTTAGGTTCTCGTTATTCATCCTATCATTTTTCAGCAGATATAGATACATTATTGTGGTCTTTGAAGGTGAAATCCTCTGACATTATCACTCCCAGGTCCTTCACATTAGTTTTTCGCTCTATTGTGTGGCTGGAATTTGTTGTATACCCTGATACAGTTTTAATTTCATCAAGTTTTGCATATCTAAGTAGTAGTTGGAATTTCTCCTTTCTGGAGTATCACTCCAGCTAGGACCTTCCTTGTGATCGTATTTACTTCAACCTCCTCCTCTTTGCTGCAACATTGCAAGCTCCTGATGTGTTGATTACAACACATCATCATCCAACCCTGGTTGGATGATAGCTCTAGGCCCCTGGTTGGTTTGTATTAATTTTAATGTTAATTTGAGTGGCGTGAAGCTTAAGTTTTGTTGGCCTTTAACAACCCCAGCAACAACAACACCAACAAGCTGAGGAATCCGGTGAGGTGCTTTTGATGCTAGGAATTGGAGCTCTCCTCCCCTTCCTCGGATCAGATCTCCTTGCCTCTTATTTCCCAGGCGCTGTGTGAACCCTACAGGTTGAGCGCTTCCTCTTAAATGCAGTGAAATACAGTACAAGAGGTTAGAAGTGTGTTTGAGGGGAGGTGTCAGGTCCCTTGGATCAAGAGCCCTTCACCTGCATCAAGGTACTGGCCTTGATGATTGCTTAACTCAGTAATTATGAATAATTAGTTTCAAGTCATTACCGAGTTCGTACCTATTACTTATTTGCTTCTACATTCAAGGACGCGCCGCCTTGATGCTGGAGGAGGGATCTTGATCCAAGGAATTGTAGATCAAACGGCATTATCTCACATCCTTCAGGTGATGTGTGGACCCCCTAAGGGTTTGGAGCTTCCTTTATTATTATTATAATGCTAAGCATAAGTGGGGCAGCGTATGTAAGGGGACATACCCATACCTCTGCCCATACCCCATACCTCTTGTCGGTATTTATTACCAAGGTTTATACCACCTCTGCCTATACCCCGTACCTCTGCCCATACCCCATACCTCTGCCCATACCCCATACCTCTGCCTATACCCCATACCTCTGCCCATACCCCATACCTCTGCCCATACCCCATACCTCTGCCCATACCCCATACCTCTGCCCATACTCCATTGCAGTGGATGCTGTCTCTGTTAATCTATTAGATCGAGGTTTTATGACAATGTCTTCAGCAAACTTTCCCGAGAGAATTATTAGGGTAATTAGCAGCAAGATTAACAAAATACTGTCAGACATTTTTTCCAATTTTGTGTATTGTTTTTATTATACTATACAATAAATATAATAACTTATATTTGTATAGAGACATACATTGGTACTTGGAAAAAGTGTGTGGAGGGAAGAATATGGAGAGTATGTGGGGTAGGGAGAGTTGATGAGGAAGAAAAGGAATGTGTGGAAAGAAAAGTTGGGAAAGGAAAAATGTATGTAGGGGGAAATTATTATTATATTGTATTCATGGGGCTGGGAAAGTGCTAAACATGTAAGGGTCATACAGACTCTGGAAAGTAAAAGGCAGTCAATTTTTATCTAGACATTTTACCATATGATTAATTGCACTATTTTAGTGAGGAAAATAAGATGCTGAACCTATCTTAATATTTATTTTAATTGTTTTTGCAGAAAACTGTAATAACTTTGAGTACATTTTATAAATATAAATGATGAGAGCAAACTTTTCCTAGTAAAGGCATTTGGTAAGAGAGATGGACTGTTAGGTAAGACACATATGCAACAGTTAGGTATCTTTATTATGAAACGTTTCGCCTACACAGTAGGCTTCTTCAGTCAAGTACAGAAAAGTTGATAGAAGCAGAAGATACTTGAAGACGATGTAATCAGTCCATCACCCTTAAAGTTTTGAGGTGGTCAGTCCCTCAGTCTGGAGAAGAACATTGTTCCATAGTATGAAACAATACTATGTATTTACTATATTGTTTCATACATTGTTTCATACTATATTGTTTCATACTATGGAACAATGTTCTTCTCCAGACTGAGGGACTGACCACCTCAAAACTTTAAGGGTGATGGACTGATTACATCGTCTTCAAGTATCTTCTGCTTCTATCAACTTTTCTGTACTTGACTGAAGAAGCCTACTGTGTAGGCGAAACGTTTCATAATAAAGATACCTAACTGTTGCATATGTGTCTTACCTAACAACCTGTCGGTATTTTATACCATTTTAATGTTCAAGAGAGATGGACACAGGAATTCACCATGTACCTGCAGTGCCTGAAGAAATGTGAAGGTTGAGCTTGCGACATTTCTTCTGGTTAGGGAGAAGGCAGTCAAGGAGCAAGGTACTGTATATATGATATGTCCTAAGTTGTTAATTAGATTGATGCCTGTTGATATTAGAAACTCTAGATCAGGGGTGGGCAAACTGCGGCCTGCGGGCCGCATGAGGCCCGCGAAGATCAAGCCATATACTCACGTATATGCAGCTGAATGAGCAAAACTTTGTTCATTTTCCTCTGATGAAAACACAAGCTGTTACAAAACCATTATCAGACAGGTAGAGTTCCCAGTTGATGTCACTGAAAACTTTGCCCACCCATGCTCTAGATAGCCCTCCATTTATACAGTTAATATATCTTATGTATAGGAATGTATGTATGTCAGCAGACAGGTCGATGAACTGATGAGGGGGAACAAGGTGAGGCATCTGTGGAGACACAGAACCTTATCCATGAAAGTATAGTGGTACCAATGCTCTTGTATGGGTGTGAAGCATGGGTGTTAAACATTGCAGTGAGGAGGAGGCTGGAGGCAGTGGAGATCATGTCTGACAGCAATGTGTGGTTTAAAAATTAGGCATATAATTTGTGGTTTTAGAGATTATGAGGTGTGAGATTACAGAAACTGTCATCCAGAGGGCTGAGGAGGGGTTGTTGAGGGGGTTTGGCCATTTAGAGAGGCAAATAGGATGACTTGGAGGGTATATAAATCTGAAGTGGAAGGAAGGACGAGTAATTGGTTGTCCTATGGAAGGTTGGAGGGAGGGGGAAATAAAAGAGGTTATGTATGTAAGCAGTTTGAGTATCCATCAGGCATGTGTATGTGTATGTTAGATAGGAGTACATAAAGAAAAGAGTTTTTTAGGACTTCATGTGCTGTTGGAATGTGAGCAAGGTAACATTTATAAAGAGTTTCAGGAAAATTGGTTAGCCGGACTTGAGTTCTAGAGGTGGGACGTAAGGTGCCTGTACTTTGAAGGAGGGTGTGGAGATGTGGCTTAAAGGGACATCTGAATTGTAATGTTGACATGCCTCTCTCAAGGTAGTGATAAAGTAATGGTGAAAGTGTTCTTTTTTTAGTTGCTCTAATTCATTGGGAGATGGCTAGTAAGGTAAAATAAGTAATTAAATAAATAAAGAAATTACATGTGTATACCTGGAAGGTGTTCCGGAGGTCAACGCCCACGCAGCCCAGTTCACGACCAGGTCTTGCAGTGGATCAGAGCCTGATGAACCAGGCTGTTACTGTTGGCTGCTTGCAAACTGACGTACAAACCGCAGCTCAGCTTGTCAGATACTCACTTCAGATGCCTGTCCATCTCCCTCTTGAAGACAGTCAGGGGTCTGTTGGTAATCCCCCTTACGTATGCTGGAGACATCACACAGTCTTGGGCCCCCTGACACTTATTGCTCTAAATCCATGCTGCCCTGGGTTGTGCAGTTGTTGGGTGTCCAGTTGGTTGGCGATCTTGCTTCTTAGAACCCTTTCAAAGATTTTTATGATGTGGGACATTAGTGGTATTGCTTTACTTCCACCTTTGTGGAGTGTGACTATATCCATTGTTTTTAGTAACTGTGGGATACCCCTTTGTCTTTGCTCCCTCTCTATAGAATATTTAAGGCACATGAAAGGGGTTTCTTGCAGTTCTTGATGAACATGTTGTTCTAGGAGTCTGGGCCTAAGGCAGAGTGCATGGGCATATCATTGATTGCTTTTTCAAAGTCCTGTGGTATTAGGGTTATATCAGAAATTCTGGAATTAACCAAATTTTGAGTCTCAATCATAAAAAAATTCACATAGATTGTCATCCCTTAGTCTGATTAACAGCTCATTAACCCTTAAACTGTCCAAAGGTAGATCTACGTTTGCTCACGTAGTGCTCCGAACGTTGATCAACGTTTTTTTTTTTACATTTTTTCTTATGGAGAAAATCAAGGGCGGAGCGCTACATGTGCAAACGTAGATCTGTGTTTGGACAGTTAGAGAGTTAAACACTGGGTCATACTGGAACTGAAGTATCTCACTCATTTCTTTGCTGTCATCTGTGTAAGTCCCATTTTGTTTAAGCAAGGATCCAGTGCTGGATGTGGTTTTTGCCCTAGATTTGGCATAAGAAAAAGAAATATTTTGGGTTTCTCCTGGTTGATCTGGCCCTGATCCACCATGAGACCTGGTCACAGACGGGCCACAGGGGCATTGACCCCCAAAACCCTCTCCAGGTATACTCCAAGTTTCAAGTTTCATTTATTGTTTGAAGTTCTTCCTGTGTTCCTGGGTGACCTGAAAAAGAAACACTTTCATCACCACTCACTCCATCACTGTCTTACCAGAGGCATGCTGATAACCCACCCCTTCTTCAGGGTACAGGCACTGTACTTCCCACCTACAGGGCTAAAGGCTGGCTGAATGGTTTCCCTGAATCCCTTCACAAAATGTTACTTTGCTCACACTCATCATCTTGTCAGGTCCCAAAAACCATTTGCCTCCACTCCTATCTGACATGCTCGTGCATGCCTGTTGAATGTCCAAGCCATTTGCACACTAAACCTCCTTTACCCCCTCCCTCCATCCTTTCCTAGGGCTACCTCTATCTCGCTTTCTCACCACTCCAGATTTATACACCCTAAAAAACAAAACATGGAATGGGTGGGGTTTGAACTCATGGCAAGTAAGTCATAAAACTCCAGGCCAGTGTGTAAACCACTGGGCCAACTGGCTACAGTAAAATTCATCTAACTAGTTATATTTATACACCATAGGGAGGTTAGCATAGGCCACCACTGTGGCCACAAATGCAAGTTTTTTATAGATGAATCTCCTGCGAGTGTGGTAGGTTTGTTTGCAGTTGGATTATTACAATTTCATGAGTTATACACCCTCCAGATCTTCCTATTTTTCTCTGACCTCTTTAAATGTTCAAACCACTTCAACAGTCCCTCCTCAGCTCTCCAAACTACGAATTATCTATGTGATATTTACACCACGCATTGCTTTCAGACATGATATCACCACTGCCTTCAACCTCCTCCTCACATTCATAACCCAAGCTTCACACTGATATAAGAATGTTGGTACCACCATCAAGCTCACAGCATTTTTGAGGGCGCTGTACGTAGATCTACATGAGCGACAATGGCATCAGGAGCATTGATATATGTAGGAGGCAATGAAAGGGATAAGGGATATCTTTTTCCTAATCAGTTTATCTTAATTGGAAAGGTTTTTAATATTCTAAAGTATCGACTTTCGTAAATGAAAACAAGACTACCACAGTGCCTTTTGATTTTAATTTCAGATGCCACAAGAAAAGTATAGGAAGAAGTCAATGAACAAGAAAAAAACTTTTCGTAACTTTCCAAGATTAAGGAAATCAAGTGAAGTCAATACTAGAATTAAACAAGAGAGAGAATTTATGCATGGTGCAATTAAAAGAAAATATGGAGCTAAAAGAAGGTATGACATGACATCGGCAAGAATTCTTCCAGAGGAAACTGAGAAAAGTAACTATAACCAAGCTCATGTTAAGTCGACTTCTAATAATAATATTCATTATTTCTTTATGCCATACAAATAATATACTTTAAATGTATTAGTACAATAGTAGGCACAAATGAAAGCCACTAATATGCAATGCCTTTTGGGAAAATAATCATAAGGTTTACATGTTTCTTAGAACTAGACATAGACTGTTAAGTAGGATTTCTTATGCAGTTAATTACATTCATAAGTAAAATAAGAAAGGTAGCCAAGGACAAAAGGTCAATTATAAAAGAGTTACATATTATTTAAATTGATTCAGTGATGTTCAGATTTGTGGAGTGATTGAATAGAGATGGTGAAGATACAGGAAGTTACATAGATTACAGTCCAAATAATATGGGACAAGATGTGTTACTATATTGTCAGACTATTTTATTCCAGTCATGTGTTCATTCTTTGTACAACTCGCTCACTTTGGTCTCTTTCCTAGACATAATCCTGCAAAGGAATCACTTTTTACTCCTCTGTATGTTAAGCTTGGGAGAGAAATTCCATTTTTCACAGTTCAAGCATCACACAGAAAATCAGGAGATTTTCTGTGTGATTTTCTGATGTGGTTCTATCAGTTTTTTCTTGTATGTATGTATTTACAAAAGTAAAACTTCATCATATTGTCTTCCAGTCTCTGGCTATGTCCTTTGCAGTCTGTTGAGCCTCATTCTGATGCCTAATACAGTGATATGAAAGTTCATCTCTTGTGCATATTGATGTTCCATACATTATCTTTTATGTTAAAACTCCACTGTAATATACATACACCTACTTATGAGGAGGTATTATAAAACTTAAGATTATAATCAAATTTTTCATTTGTTTTTGCAGGTCATAATTTATACACAGCCTTAGAATTACTGAGACAAGGAATGGAAATTAATGGAATAAGCAGTGATTCAATTACTACAACATTTAAAAGAGATTCATCAGGGTTGAACATAGCTGTTCTAACTCCAAATGAACTTAATCAAAGAACATTTTCAAAACCACTGTTTTTCAAGGATTCAGGTTTTGATCTTGAGGATGAGAAAAATAGTGGCAGTAACAAGGGTGATAATGATAAGGAATATTCAACTGACAACCCTTTGGGTGGAATGTCAGTGAAATCACTTATCAGCAAGACATCAGTGGTTAAGGATATTGGTGCTGATGAGGTTAGTCAAGGCATTGAAAAACCTTAAAGACAAGGTTAATATTAACTTCATATTATGGAATGCATGAAGAACAAAAAGGCACAATACCATGACTAGAACAATACACAAGTAACCCGCACATAGGAGAGAGAAAAACTTATGACGAAGACGTTTTGGTCCATCTTGGACCATTTACAAATCACACTGACAGAAGGGAGTGAGTGAGTCAGTATATATAGGCAAGGAAGACAGGGACAGGAGAAAGAGAGGAGCAAGTAGTGGCAGTGGTAATGCTTGTAGTGGAAGTACAGTGGACCCCCAGTTAACGATATTTTTTCACTCCAGAAGTATGTTCAGGTGCCAGTACTGACCGAATTTGTTCCCATAAGAAATATTGTGAAGTAGATTAGTCCATTTCAGACCCCCAAACATACACGTACAAACGCACTTACATAAATACACTTACATAATTGGTCGCATTCGGAGGTAATCGTTATGCGGGGGTCCACTATAGTAGTAGTAGTGGTGGTGGTAGAAGTAGCACTAGTGGTAGTAGTAGTAGTAGTTGTAGTAGAAAGTAGGGGGAGTAGTTTATGCCACGAGATAGAAAGGGGAGCAAAGGGGGCAATAGTAGTGGTAGTAATAGAAGTAGAAAAGGTAGAAGCAGTAATAGTAGTAAAGGAGTGGTAGATGTAATAGTAGTAGTAGTAGTAGTAATAGAAGTCTAAGGGCAAGAAAAAGAGCACTGCAGGAAAGCTAGAAGCCCACAAGAGGTAGGACAAAAACACAGAGGGGGAAAAACTGAAGGACAGAACACACTAGGCAGAAGAAAAGAAAAACAAAGAAATAAGGAAAGGAGAAGAGGTAGGGGGAGAAGAAGGTCAAGTCATTAGTTTTCTGAAGTTTGGAGCCTTTTACAATGTAAGGAGAAAGAAAGGCATCTACAGAGAAAAAGCTGGGACTGAGATTCCTACAAGGAAAGCTATGTATAAGGGATGCTTTAACAAGATGATGGCTGTGAGACTTGAAGTAGGATAGACAGTTTTGGTAGAGGACTGGTCAGTAGGATGACTGGGATCTCTAACATGACAGACAAGGGCATTATTGGTGTCGGCAAGCCTAACACTTTTTTTTTTTTTTGTGCTCATTAAGTCTATCAGAAAGAGAGTGGCTCGTTTCTAAAAAGTATTGAAGGGGACAAGAGAAGCATGAAGTACAATAGACACCAGGGGCATTAATTACAGGGAGGAGGTACAAACTAGATTATTGTGAGGGGTGTTAGTTTGGCAAAAAGTGGACCCTTAGCTCTCATGCAGTGCTCTTTTTCTTATCCTTAGACTTACCCCACTTCGACTACTACTACGTCTACCACTCCTTTACTACTATTACTGCTTCTATCTTCTACCTTTTCTACTACTATTACGACGACTACTGTTGCCCCCTTCATGCCTCTGTTCTATCTCCTGTGGCATAAACTACTTCCTCTACTCCTTACTACCACTACTACTACTACCACAACCAGCATTACCACTGCTTCTTGTTCCTCCTGTGTTTCTCTTGTGCCTGTCCTCCTTACCTATATGTACTGGCTCACTCACTCTCTTCTGTCAGTGCGAATGGTCCAAGAAATATTGTCATAAGCTTTTCTCTCTCCTATATGTGGGTTATTTGTGTTGGATTGCATGGAAAACTGAGCTCCTTTCAATAAAGATTTGTTATGATGTTTGACTCGTCTAAATGCAGCTCTTATTAATATCGGCAAAATAAGTAGATTGGGAATGCTTTTCTTGGAGAGAAAATTGTAGATCTCTTCTTTAGATCAGGTTCGCTGTTTTTGTTTTTCAACGAACCAGCTGTATCCCACCGAAGCAGGGTGACCTAATAAGAAAAACGAAAGTTTCTCTTCTTAGATTTTGTAATTTATACAGGAGAAGGGGATATTCTTTCTGTTTTGGGTCACCCTGCTTTGGTGGGAGACTACTGACATTATTATTTTATTATTAACATATCGGCCAATTCCCACCAAGGCAGGGTGGCCCGAAAAAGATAAACTTTCATCATCATTCACTCCATCACTGTCTTGCCAGAGGGGGGCTTTACACTACAGTTATAAAACTGCAACATTAACACCCCTCCTTCAGAGTGCAGGCACTGTACTTCCCATCTCCAGGACTCAAGTCCAGCCTGCCGGTTTCCCTGAATCCCTTCATAAATGTTACTTTTCTCACATTCCAACAGCATGTCAAATATTAAAAACCATTTGTCTCCATTCACTCCTATCAAATACGCTCGCGCATGCTTGCTGTAAGTCCAAACCCTGCACACACAAAACCTTCTTTACCCCCTCCCTCCAACCCTTCCTAGGCTGACCCCTACCCTACCTTCCCTCCGCTACAGATTTGTACACTCTTGAAGTCATTCTGTTTTGTTCCATTCTCTCTACATGTCCGAACCACCTCAGCAACCCCTCCTCAGCCCTCTGGATAATTGTTTTGGCAATCCCACGCCTTCTCCTAATTTCCAAATTACGAATTCTCTGCATTATATTCACACCACACATTGCCCTCAGACACGACATCTCCACTGCCTCCAGCCTCCTCCTCATTGCAACAGTCATCACCCATGCTTCACAATCCATACAAGAGTGTGGGTACAACTATACTCTCATACATTCCCCTCTTTGCTTCCACGGACAAAGTTCTTTGTCTTCACAGACTCCTAAGTGCACCACTCACCCTTTGCCCCCTCATCAGTTCTATGATTTACCTCATCCTTCATAGACCCATCCGCTGAGACATCCACTCCCAAATATCTGAATACATTCACTTCCCCCACATTCCCTCCCTCCAATCTGATATCCAATCTTTCGTCACCTATTCTTTTTGTTATCCTCATCACCTTACTCTTTCTTATATTCACTTTTAATTTTCTTCTTTTACATACTCTACCAAATTCACCCACCAATCTCTGCAACTTTTTTTCAGAATCTCCCAAAAACACAGTGTCATCAGCAAAGAGCAACTGTGATAACTCCCACTTTATGTGTGATTCTTTATCTTTTAACTTCACACCTCTTGCCAAGACAATCGCATTCACTTCTCTTACAACCCCATCTGTAAATGTATACTGAACAACCATGGTTATGAAACATACAAGTATTTTTATTGTTATGAAACATACAAGTGTTTTTATTGTTATGAGACATACAAGTAAGGAACAGGATGAAGTTGGAGCCATCTGTGGGCCAGCATTTTCATTTGATCAACTGACTTTATCTCGTTGACATCATAATGCTGTACGAATGTGTGCCGTACTCGAGTCATCCTGGGGATAAATGATCTCAGATGAAGTGATGTTCTGGAGAAGGGTACAGCCAGAGTGAAGTTGCTGCTTTCTGCCCATCTTGTAGTATAGAATCCTTGTCTAAGGCCTACTTTTACTGGGAAATAATCTCCCTCTCCTACATACTCTAACCTGAGCCTCACTATCCTCATAAAAACTCTTCACTGCTTTCAGTAACCTACCTCCTATACCATACACCTGCCACATTGCCCCCCTATCCACCCTGTCATATATGCCTTTTCCAAATCCATAAATGCCACAAAAACCTTTTTACCCTTATCTAAATACTGTTCACCTATATATTTCACCATAAACACTTGGTCTACACACCCCCTACCTTTCCTAAACCCTTCATCTGCTGTCCTACTCTCCATCTTACTCTTAATTCTTTCATTAATAACTCTACCATACACTTTACCAGGTATACTCAACAGACTTTTTTTTTTTTTTTTTTTTTTTTTAACAAGTCGGCTGTCTCCCACCAAGGCAGGTGACCCAAAAAGGAAGAAAATCCCCAAAAAGAAAATACTTTCATCATCATTCAACACTTTTACCTCACTCAAACATAATCACTGTTTTTGCAGAGGTGCTCAGAATACAACAGTTTAGAAGCATATACGTAGAAAGATGCACAACATATCCCTCCAAACCGCCAGTATCCCAAACCCCTCCTTTAAAGTGCAGGCATTGTACTTCCCATTTCCAGGACTCGAGTCCGGCTATGTAAAAATAACTGGTTTCTCTGAATCCCTTCACTAAATATTACCCTGCTCACACTCCAACAGACTTATTCCCCTATAATTTTTGCACTCTCTTTTATTCCCTTTGCCTTTATACAAAGGAACTATGCATGCTCTCTGCCAATTCCTAGGTACCTTACCCTCTTCCATACAACCAAAACTATATCCCCACCTGCTTTTAACATTTCTCTTTATCCCATCAATCCCAGCTGCCTTACCCCCTTTCATTCTATCCACTGCCTCATGAACTTCCCCCACACTCACAACTGGCTCTTCCTCACTCCTACAAGATGTTATTCCTCCTTCCCCTATACACGAAATCACAGCTTTCCTATTTTCATCAACATTTAACAATTCCTCAAAATATTCCCTCCATCTTCCCGATACCTCTAACTCTCCATTTAATAACTCTCCTCTCCTATTTTTAACTGTCAAATCCATTTGTTCCCTAGGCTTCCTCAACTTATTAATCTCACTCCTAAACTTTTTCTCATTTTCAACAAAATTTGTTGATAACATCTCACCCACTCTCTCATTTGCTCTCTTTTACATTGCTTCACCACTCTCTTAACCTCTCTTTTTCTCTCCATATACTCTGCTGACATATTAAAAAAAATAAGAATGAATCAAATTGAAGAGCTTCATTTAACAGAGCTTGATTCATCATTGGTTTATGAGAAATTCTCTCTCCCGTAACTCCATTCTTAAACAATTTATCTTCTGTTATACATTTATTATGTTCAAATTTAGTGGAAAGACAATATTGGCATTTAATCCATGTAGTGTAAGCAGACATATGTTAACAGTAGAATTTAATTTTTTCTCATATTGCTCATTTGTAAGGTCATAAAATCACATTGGTTAGTGCTACTGTAGTGAAATATAATTCAGCACTTCTTGCACTTAATTGATGTGTATTCCTAATTGTGTCTTATTGCTTGGAAAGATTGTTTCTTTCCCAATTTTTCACGTTCATAAAGTAAAATAGCCAACCACACTGCATAATGTTTCTAATTTCAGATGCCCCTTAAAAAATATAGGAAGGAATCATTGCTCAAGAAAAATGTTTTCTGTGACTTACGAAGATTATGGAACAGAATTGAATTCAAGGCTCAAATTAGAAAAAAAAGAGACCATATGAGTAATACAAATAAAAGAAAATGTGGAACTCGGACAAAGTATGATATGACATTATCAGAAAACCTTCCAGAAGAAACTATTAAAGGTAACTATTATCAAGCTTATGTTAAGCTGACTTTTTTTTTCCAATGAGCTGGCTGTATTCTACCAAGGCAGGGTGACCTAAAAAGTTTGCATATTTGCTGTTTAGAGTGATATATGAACTGTCATATCTGCACACCTCTGGAAAGACAGTGATATGTGTGAATGATGGTGAAAGTGTCACCCTGCCTCAGTGAGTATTGTCTTGATTGTTTTAGTAATATGTTGGTAGACAGCAACCACTGAGTGAGGTACTATTGTCCTGTCAAGTGAGTGTGAAATGGAATCATATACATGTAATTATTTTACACAAGAGTAGGATTGCTGGTGTCTTTCCTTTCTGTCTCATAAAATCACATGATAACAGATACATCTTCCTAATTCTACTTACATTTGGATAACACTAAACATGCATGTACATGCACAAATAACCTGCACATAGAAGAGAGGAGCTTACGATGACGTTTCGTTGTAAGCTCCTCTCTTCTATGTGCGGGTTATTTGTGTATTGTTCCAGTCACGGTATTGTGCCTTTTTTTGTTACTGTTGTTATGCATGTACATGTATATGTATACATCCATCCATTTGAGTTTTCTTCTTTTTTTTTTTTTTTGATAGTTCTTGTTCTTATTTTTTCCTTTATCTCCATGGAGAAGTTGAAAAGAATCCTTCCTCCATAAGCCATGTGTGTTGTAAGAGGTGACTAAAATGCCAGGAGGGAGCTAGTAACCCCTTCTGTATAGATTACTGAATGTAAAAAGAAGGAAAGCTTTCATTTCTTCTTTTATGGGTCACCCTACCTTGGTGGAAGATGGCCGGTGTGTTAAAAAATGCATTATTTTACACCTCACTAAGTCTTTACTGGTATTTTTCTTGAAGGTAATCCTGCAAAGGATTTACCCCTTTGCTCTTCTTTCCATTAAATTTGAGACAGCAATTCTACTCTCATAGTTGGGCTGTCGTACAGAAAATGAGATCTTCTAATATTGATCTCACAGTTTTATATTTTATGTATTTGTTTACAAAAGAATCAACTTTCTCTCAATCTCTTTCTGTCTCTGGCTACATTCTTTATAATCTATTCAACTTTATCCTGATACCTAATTCAGTTCAGTAATTCTTTGACTTAGCAAATTAATAGGGTAGGTGGCTGGTCATGGCAGTTATGATTTATAAAGATGAGATTATTTTGTTGTAATCATAACCATAAAAAATATGACTGTAAACAAACTTCGACTGTTATTTCCAAATCGCATTTTTCTGAAGTCCCTTATATCAAGGTGCAGTAGACTATGATGGTGTGCAATACTGACAAGTTGATGAGTAAGACATATGTGAAACATTTGGATGTCTTTATTGCTGAAATGTTTTGCCTGCACAGTAGTCTTATTTCAGTTGAATACAGTTGAATATAATGATGGTGACTTGAGAGTCTGACTGCCTCCTACCAAGGCTGATGGATTGATCACGGCAAAACTACTACTAGTGTTACAGTTGCCCGTGTTTGACTGACCAAACCTGTTGTGCAAGGTGAATATTTTGTATTAATGTTGGTAGAATTGGGAGCATGGGCTAGTAACCCCTTCTCCTGTATACAATTACTAAAAAAGAGAAGAAGAAAAACTTTATAAAACTGGGTTGCTTAAATGTGCGTGGATGTAGTGCGGATGACAAGAAACAGATGATTGCTGATGTTATGAATGAAAAGAAGTTGGATGTCCTGGCCCTAAGCGAAACAAAGCTGAAGGGGGTAGGAGAGTTTCAGTGGGGGGAAATAAATGGGATTAAATCTGGAGTATCTGAGAGAGTTAGAGCAAAGGAAGGGGTAGCAGTAATGTTAAATGATCAGTTATGGAAGGAGAAAAGAGAATATGAATGTGTAAATTCAAGAATTATGTGGATTAAAGTAAAGGTTGGATGCGAGAAGTGGGTCATAATAAGCGTGTATGCACCTGGAGAAGAGAGGAATGCAGAGGAGAGAGAGAGATTTTGGGAGATGTTAAGTGAATGTATAGGAGCCTTTGAACCAAGTGAGAGAGTAATTGTGGTAGGGGACTTGAATGCTAAAGTAGGAGAAACTTTTAGAGAGGGTGTGGTAGGTAAGTTTGGGGTGCCAGGTGTAAATGATAATGGGAGCCCTTTGATTGAACTTTGTATAGAAAGGGGTTTAGTTATAGGTAATACATATTTTAAGAAAAAGAGGATAAATAAGTATACACGATATGATGTAGGGCGAAATGACAGTAGTTTGTTGGATTATGTATTGGTAGATAAAAGACTGTTGAGTAGACTTCAGGATGTACATGTTTATAGAGGGGCCACAGATATATCAGATCACTTTCTAGTTGTAGCTACACTGAGAGTAAAAGGTAGATGGGATACAAGGAGAATAGAAGCATCAGGGAAGAGAGAGGTGAAGGTTTATAAACTAAAAGAGGAGGCAGTTAGGGTAAGATATAAACAGCTATTGGAGGATAGATGAGCTAATGAGAGCATAGGCAATGGGGTCGAAGAGGTATGGGGTAGGTTTAAAAATGTAGTGTTAGAGTGTTCAGCAGAAGTTTGTGGTTACAGGAAAGTGGGTGCAGGAGGGAAGAGGAGCGATTGGTGGAATGATGATGTAAAGAGAGTAGTAAGGGAGAAAAAGTTAGCATATGAGAAGTTTTTACAAAGTAGAAGTGATGCAAGGAGGGAAGAGTATATGGAGAAAAAGAGAGAGGTTAAGAGAGTGGTGAAGCAATGTAAAAAGAGAGCAAATGAGAGAGTGGGTGAGATGTTATCAACAAATTTTGTTGAAAATAAGAAAAAGTTTTGGAGTGAGATTAACAAGTTAAGAAAGCCTAGAGAACAAATGGATTTGTCAGTTAAAAATAGGAGAGGAGAGTTATTAAATGGAGAGTTAGAGGTATTGGGAAGATGGAAGGAATATTTTGAGGAATTGTTAAATGTTGATGAAGATAGGGAAGCTGTGATTTCGTGTATAGGGCAAGGAGGAATAACATCTTGTAGGAGTGAGGAAGAGCCAGTTGTGAGTGTGGGGGAAGTTCGTGAGGCAGTAGGTAAAATGAAAGGGGGTAAGGCAGCCGGGATTGATGGGATAAAGATAGAAATGTTAAAAGCAGGTGGGGATATAGTTTTGGAGTGGTTGGTGCAATTGTTTAATAAATGTATGGAAGAGGGTAAGGTACCTAGGGATTGGCAGAGAGCATGCATAGTTCCTTTGTATAAAGGCAAAGGGGATAAAAGAGAGTGCAAAAATTATAGGGGGATAAGTCTGTTGAGTGTACCTGGTAAAGTGTATGGTAGAGTTATAATTGAAAGAATTAAGAGTAAGACGGAGAATAGGATAGCAGATGAACAAGGAGGCTTTAGGAAAGGTAGGGGGTGTGTGGACCAGGTGTTTACAGTGAAATATATAAGTGAACAGTATTTAGATAAGGCTAAAGAGGTCTTTGTGGCATTTATGGATTTGGAAAAGGCGTATGACAGGGTGGATAGGGGGGCAATGTGGCAGATGTTGCAAGTGTATGGTGTAGGAGGTAGGTTACTGAAAGCAGTGAAGAGTTTTTACGAGGATAGTGAGGCTCAAGTTAGAGTATGTAGGAAAGAGGGAAATTTTTTCCCAGTAAAAGTAGGCCTTAGACAAGGATGTGTGATGTCACCGTGGTTGTTTAATATATTTATAGATGGGGTTGTAAGAGAAGTAAATGCGAGGGTCTTGGCAAGAGGCGTGGAGTTAAAAGATAAAGAATCACACACAAAGTGGGAGTTGTCACAGCTGCTCTTTGCTGATGACACTGTGCTCTTGGGAGATTCTGAAGAGAAGTTGCAGAGATTGGTGGATGAATTTGGTAGGGTGTGCAAAAGAAGAAAATTAAAGGTGAATACAGGAAAGAGTAAGGTTATGAGGATAACAAAAAGATTAGGTGATGAAAGATTGAATATCAGATTGGAGGAAGAGAGTATGGAGGAGGTGAACGTATTCAGATATTTGGGAGTGGACGTGTCAGCGGATGGGTCTATGAAAGATGAGGTGAATCATAGAATTGATGAGGGAAAAAGAGTGAGTGGTGCACTTAGGAGTCTGTGGAGACAAAGAACTTTGTCCTTGGAGGCAAAGAGGGGAATGTATGAGAGTATAGTTTTACCAACGCTCTTATATGGGTGTGAAGCGTGGGTGATGAATGTTGCAGCGAGGAGAAGGCTGGAGGCAGTGGAGATGTCATGTCTGAGGGCAATGTGTGGTGTGAATATAATGCAGAGAATTCGTAGTTTGGAAGTTAGGAGGAGGTGCGGGATTACCAAAACTGTTGTCCAGAGGGCTGAGGAAGGGTTGTTGAGGTGGTTCGGACATGTAGAGAGAATGGAGCGAAACAGAATGACTTCAAGAGTGTATCAGTCTGTAGTGGAAGGAAGGCGGGGTAGGGGTCGGCCTAGGAAGGGTTGGAGGGAGGGGGTAAAGGAGGTTTTGTGTGCGAGGGGCTTGGACTTCCAGCAGGCATGCGTGAGCGTGTTTGATAGGAGTGAATGGAGACAAATGGTTTTTAATACTTGACGTGCTGTTGGAGTGTGAGCAAAGTAACATTTATGAAGGGATTCAGGGAAACCGGCAGGCCGGACTTGAGTCCTGGAGATGGGAAGTACAGTGCCTGCACTCTGAAGGAGGGGTGTTAATGTTGCAGTTTAAAAACTGTAGTGTAAAGCACCCTTCTGGCAAGACAGTGATGGAGTGAATGATGGTGAAAGTTTTTCTTTTTCGGGCCACCCTGCCTTGGTGGGAATCGGCCGGTGTGATAATAAAAAAAAATAAATAAAAAATAAGAATTACTGACGTAAATATTTTGGTAATAAAGATACTTGAGTGTTGCACGTGTTTTATTCATCAAAGTTCATTAAATTGAGGGTTCACTGTTCTGTGAAAGTGTCACTTCTTATGCATACTGATGTTGTGTACATTAGATTTTATGCTCAAATTCCACTGGACTATTCACACAACTTACAAGGAGATAGTATAAGATTTAAGATTATAATCAGATTTCCCTTTTGTTTCTGCAGATCATGAGGAAAACACAGGCAAAAAATTATTGAGAGGCGTTAGAAAGGAAATTAATAAATCAAGCGATGCTTCCATAACTGAGACATTTAAAGCCAACCCATCAGGGTTAAAGAAAATTATTCCAGCACAGAGTGTTCTTCCTCATAAGCCTGTCTTTGTCAATGTCTTATGTCTGGATCCAAAGAATGAGAATGGTACCAGAGTTAATGATGATGAATTATCAGTTGATGATCCCTTGGTAGGAGTGTCAGGGAAGACACTTTTTAGCAACACATCATCGATTAATGAAGCTGCTGATTTCTCTGGTTTTGAAGATGATAGTCCTGACATTCCTGACCTTCTAACAAAGGTATGTGCCTTAATAAAGTTGTCTTCAGATTAAGAAATACAGTGGACCCCTGCTTAACGATCACCTCCCAATGCGACCAATTATGTAAGTGTATTTACGTAAGTGCATTTGTACGTGTATGTTTGGGGGTCTGAAATGGACTAATCTACTTCACAATATTCCTTATGGGAATAAATTCGGTCAGTACTGGCACCTGAATATACTTCTGGAATGAAAAAATATCGTAAACCGGGGGTCCACTGTATATGGGGAGTTGAAGACTACACAGATAACCTGCACGTTTTGGTTCGACTTGGACCATTAACTAGTTAATATCATGGTAGTGTACCTTTTTATTCTTTTGAAGAAGATTATTACAAGAGAACAATGCTCAGGTGAGCTCCTTTAAGTAAAGCATTTGTTATAGTGTTTGACTTCTCTAGATATAGCTCTTCCCACAAGTAAAGTTCTGTGATGCAAATGAGAGGTTCTTGTTCCAAGGAAATGGACCTGTCTTTTCCTTCCTTGGATTAATCCTGAATGCTTCTCTTTCTCCCAAGCACTATGACCCAAACAGGTTTAATTCTCCCCTGTAATGCTCTGTTTAGATAAGGGCTTTCGACAGCGTAATAACATTGTAGCATACCGAGATAAAGCTGTTCCCATTACTACATTACACTAATTGTAATGCTATTATTTGTTTTTTCTACCTCACTGTTATAAATCTTATTAATTATAAAATTTTTGATTACCTAACTCTTGTAATATTGTGAAATAACAAACATTAGAATGTAGCACTCCATAACCTGTGTCAGTAAGAATTAGGATTAGTCTGCCTCAGATGCCTAGGCATGCTAGTGCCTTTCTTTGTGCTTCATATTTTGTAATATGTAATTCAACACATAGTAAACCTTACAAAGAAATCAAAATTTTAAATTTTGAATAAATGCAATAATAATAAATGAAGATCTTGTTAATTTCACTATCTTAAGTAGGCTGGAAATGTTTCTCGCTGGAGAGAGAATTTTAGATCTGCCTAGATCAAATGTACTTAAGCTCTAATTTAAATAAATAAAATGATAGGAATGAACCTAGTCAAAGAACCTCATTCAACAAAACCTCATTCAGCAGAAGCTCATTCAGCAGAACCTCATTCAGCAGAACCTCATTCAGCAGAACCTCATTCAGCAGAACCTCATTCAGCAGAACCTCATTCATCATTGGTTTATAGGGAATTTTTTGCTCCCCACCTCCATTCTCAAACCATTTATCTTCCATAATTCATTTACTATTTTCAAAATTTTTAAGTTAAAATATAATTTTTTTTTTTAACAAGTTGGCTGTCTCCCACCAAGGCAGAGTGACCCAAAAAGAAAGAAAGAAAGAAAGAATAATATAATATTGGCATTCAATCTATGTTTGGTACATAGACATGTGTTAGCAGTGGAATTTTAGTTTCTTTACTTATTGCCCAGTTGTTAAGTAACAAAACACTTTGGTTAGGACTTCTGTAGCAGAATACAGAAGCACACATCATTGTGGCACTTAATAGATGTGAATTCTTAATAATTTTTTCTTAATTGAAAAGATTATTTCCTTCTAAAGCAAGGGTTCTTAACTGGGGGTATCCATTCCCCTTGGGGGTGTCGGAACCAAATAACGGGGGGTTGGGACTCAATCTTTGAATAATTTAAAAAAAAAAGTTGTTAGCTTAGAATAAACTATCACCTGTTCTGTTGCTAGCTATCCATATGTAAAGTAAAACCAAGTTATCAACATCTTTTGAAGTCATACTGGCACCTAATAGGACTGTTAGGTAAGACACATATGCAACAGTTAGGTATCTTTATTATGAAACGTTTCGCCTACACAGTAGGCTTCTTCAGTCAAGTACAGAAAAGTTGATAGAAGCAGAAGATACTTGAAGACGATGTAATCAGTCCATCACCCTTAAAGTTTTGAGGTAGACAGTCCCTCAGTCAGGAGAAGAGCATTGTTCCATAGTATGAAACTGTTGCATATGTGTCTTACCTAACAACCTGTCGGTATTTTATACCATTTTAATGTTCAACCTAATAGGACTGATGATGAAAATGGTAATGATGATGATGATGATTTTGACAGTGATGAAGAGGGTATGGGAGACATATTGGGCAATCCAATAGAGGTCTGTAATCGTAAAAGGGTTTAGTACTACTGTTCTAAATCATTGGCATTTATAAAACAAATTACATTACCACAGTGCTTTTTGTTTGTAATTTCAGATTCTTCGAGGAAGGTATAGGAAGAAATTGGTCAACAAACAAGCTATTCGTAACTCACCGAGATTAAGGAAACTGGGTGAATTCACTGCTCACATTAAACGAAAGAGTGAATTTATAAGTGATACAAATAAAAGAAAATATGAAACTGAGAAAGTTATTAAACGTAACTATCACTAAGTTTATGTTAAGTTGACTTAGAATGTTATCAGATATTTTATTCCAGCTTTGTTTGCATTGTTTATACACCAACAAATGATTCGATCTCTCACTTCTTTCTTCGCTAAACTTTAGACAGAAATGCTGGTCCCACATTCAGGCTGTCACATAGAAAATCAGGAGATTTTCTGATATTGATTGTCCAGTTTTCCTTGTATTGTGTGTCTACAAAAACTAAACATTTTCACAATGTTTTCCTGTCTCTTGTTATGTTCTTTGCAGTCTGTTCAACCTTATCCTGATACAGTAACTAATACAGTATGGTAAATTTTCAGTTTAACAAATTAATAGAGGGGACTCTCAAAATCATAACACAACTGCTCACAAATCACGAAACTTGGGTCTCAAACCCATAACAGATGAGATTTAAGACTCTCCTGCCATGGGTTTGGGTCTCATCAGTTCTGTGATTGAATAGAAGGAAGAAGGTGACTGGTAATGGCAGTTGTGATAAATAAAGATGAGATTGATTTGCCATGATTGTCACAGTAATGAGCATTTCTGTAAACAATGAACTTTGTTGTTTCCAAATCAGTTGTCCCAATGGTTTTTGTCTAATATTTACAAAAATCCTTTAAATCAATGTGTGTTATATTGTATTATGAAAGTTCCCATCTTATGCACACTGATGTTCAATACATTAGATTTTCTGTTCAAACTCCGCTATAATATGACTCACAAAAGATTGCAAACAAACCATACCATGGGTAGGGTTAGAACTAGTGATCAGAGTCACAAAACTCCAGACCGTCCGTTAGCCACTGGTCCAGCTCTTAGTTGATAGGAGTGGAACCTGGTGTGTTCTGATGCTATAGCAGATCCACTTCAAGATTCAACATGTTGTGTATTCAGAGATGCTTTTCTGTATACCAAATTCAAATTTTTATTTCTTTGCATGGTATACAATGTGTGATTTACATGTTATAAAAATATTGTTAAGCACAAATAAAGCCACCAGCATGCTTAAGCACCTAATGACCAACTGTACAAAATTACTGCACTGTTATTTCCTTATTAATCTTAAGTTAGTCTTAAGTTTGCCCAAAATGCTCTGCATATAAAGGAACTTTTGGCATGTACACCCAGTTGTTATACTCCTTTGTACAAACATGTATCATGCTGAAATAAACTTCTTATTATTAATCCTTACAGACTACTTAAAACTAGGCATAGGTTATGAAATTCTAAATTTTAATTATTCGTTATTTTATATTATTTTAAAAGAGTGGTAGACAAAAAATTTATAATTAGTAAGATTTATAGTAGAGAGGTAGAAAAAACTAATAAAAGTATTACAGTTAGTACAATTTACAATATTACAACAGTACAATTTTACGTGTGTATTAATATTTTAGATTAATTTATTGGTCTTGAGTTAATTTGGATATCTTCAGTAGTTTCAAACTGGTTGAATGATTTCAGGCATAATATAGTGTTGGTATTGTTAAGATCAAAGTAGAATGACATGGAAAGCATATAAATCTATAGGGGAAGGAAGGCGAGGTAGGGGTCGTCCTCGAAAGGGTTGGAGAGAGGGGGTAAAGGAGGTTTTGTGGGCAAGGGGCTTGGACTTCCAGCAAGCGTGCGTGAGCATGTTAGATAGGAGTGAATGGAGACGAATGGCACTTGGGACTTGACGACCTGTTGGAGTGTGAGCAGGGTAATATTTAGTGAAGGGATTCAGGGAAACCGGTTATTTTCATATAGTTGGACTTGAGTCCTGGAAATGGGAAGTACAATGCCTGCACTTTAAAGGAGGGTTTGGGATATTGGCAGTTTGGAGGGATATGTTGTGTATCTTTATACGTATATGCTTCTAAACTGTTGTATTCTGAGCGCCTCTGCAAAAACAGTGATAATGTGTGAGTGTGGTGAAAGTGTTGAATGATGATGAAAGCATTTTCTTTTTGGGGATTTTCTTTCTTTTTTGGGTCACCCTGCCTCGGTGGGAGACGGCCGACTTGTTGAAAAAAAAAAAAATTGTAAAGTTTGGGAGATGAGATGATTTTTATTTAATTTTTTTTTTGTTTTGTTTTAAACACATCATCCATTTCCCACCAAGGTAGGGTGATCAAAAAAAAAAAAAAAAAACTGTCATTATCGTTCAACACTTTCACCATCATTCATACATAATCACTGAGGTATGATAAAGCACATGGTGCAGGGAGAGTGACCCAGTAGCGGCCAGTGAAGAGGCGGGGTCAGGAGCTATGACTCGACCCCTGCAACCATAACTAGGTGAGTACTGTCTTTGCATAGGTGCTCAGATACTACAGCTTAGATGTCACTCCAAAAAGCTAATATCCCAGACCCCTCCTTTTAAGTGCAGGCATTGTACTTCCCATATCCTGGACTCAAGTCCAGATAACCAGTTTCCCTAAATCACTTCACAAAATTTTACTCTTCTCACTCTCCAACAGCCCTACGTTGATAGGCAGGCAGGTTTGGGCAGTGAATTCCAGATCTTAGTGCTCTTTCTGTGCATTGCATTTTTGCATAGGGTGAGATGGACACAAGGGATCTCAAAGGGAGCTTTGTGCCTGTGTGTTTTATTGTAGCTATCAAGGAGAGGTTTGAGAGGAGGGTTTATATTGAAGTTTATTTTTGCATAGGGTGAGATGGACACAAGGGATCTCAAAGGGAGCTTTGTGCCTGTGTGTTTTATTGTAGCTATCAAGGAGAGGTTTGAGAGGAGGGTTTATATTGAAGTTTAATGTTCTATATATATAGTACACAGTAATATGAGTTCATTTTTGTGATGCCTGGTTATTTGAGTTACTGTTGCCTTCCTGTCAGCTTGAACCAATCTGGCCATTCTCCTCTTCAGACTTTTTGCCCACAGAACTGCTTCTTTGTGGATGTTTTGTGTTTTTCAGTTCTTGGTAAACTCTATGGATTGTTGTGCTTAAAAATCTCAGGGGGATCAGAAGTTTCTGAGATACTCAAACCATCGCATCTGGCACCAACAGTCGTTCTACGTTCAAAGTCACTTAGATCACATTTCTTGCTTATTCTGATACTTGGTCTGAACAACAACTGAACCTCTTGACCATGTCTGCATGCTTTTAGGTACTGAAGTGATGCTACATGATTGCCTGCTAGGTATTTACATTAATGAGCAGGTATACAGGTGTACCTTATACATTGAACACTGAGTATACATGCTACTACAGGTTGACCATCGCTAATCCGACATCGTTGTGATTTGTAGGGTGCTGGATTGGTGATTTTTGCCGGATCATAGAGTGGTTAGGTTAGAGTAGACTATACCCAACAGCTAAATTTGAAATTACACTAGCTGAAATTAGTGCTGGATTAGTGATGGAAATGGATTAGTGATTTGCCGGATCAGTGATGGCCGACCTGTAATTAAAAGGAGGTAATATAAGACTTAAGATTATAATCAGATTTCCCTTTTGTTTCTGCAGGTCATGAGAGAAACACTGGGAAAAAATTATTTAGAAGGGCTCAGAATAAAATTCATAAATCAGGGGATGCTTCCATAAGTAAGACATTCACAACCAGCCCATCATATCTGAATAAAATGATTTCAGAAGAGAGCATAGTGCCTCTTAAGCCTGTCTTTGTCAGTGTCTTATGTCTAGATTCCAAGAACAAGAATGGTAGTAACTATAATGAAGATGATGATGATGAATTATTAACTGATGATCCCTTGGGTGGAGTGTCAGGGAAGACACTCATCAGCAAGACATTATTGATGAAGGATACTGCTGACTTCTCTGGTACTGAAGAGGGTAGTCAGGACATTATAGACCCTGAAGTGAAGGTATGTACCATAATACAGTACAATATTCTTACATTGCTTTCCTAAGCTCCTCGCAATAAAATATTTTATAATGCTTGACTTCTCTAGATACACCTTTTTCCTCGAGGGACTTTTTTTTGATGTCAGCAAGGAACTCTTGATCCAAGGAATTGGACCTACCCTTCCTTTCCCTATATTAAACCTAAATGCCTCACATTTTTCCAGGCAATTTTTGACTCAAGAAAGCTGAATGCTCATCCATAACTCTAATAATAAATTAAAAGAAGTAAAACTTTTGTTTTTTTTTTCTGGTCACCGTGCCTCAGTGGGAGACCAACTGTGTGTTTAAGAAAAAAAATATAATACAGTGTGACTCCCATATCCATGGGTCCTGTATCCGTGATTTCATTTATCCGCGGTTTGCCGTGGACAGAAAATAACCCTTAATTTTGCTTAATAATGGCCTCAAAGTGCAAAAGTAGTGATGCAAGTTCTTCAAAGTCTAAGAGAAGCCATGAAATGCTTCCCATCAGTGAAAAAAGTGATAATTCTCCACATATTGTGCATAATTTAACAATTAAACATTTTAAAAGATATGTATGTAAATGAAAAATGACTTATATATCGGGTTCGCTACTAGCTGCAGTTTCAGTCCTTGGAACTTATTCCCCATGGATATGGGGTCTCACTGTAATAATAATATTAGCTAAAGATCTTCTGATTGTTACTATCTTAAGTAGACTGAGGAAACTTTTAATGGGAGAGAAAATTGTAGATCTCTTGAACAGATTATATTGATTTATGCTCTTTGTAAATAAATAAATTAATAGGAAGGAGCATAATCACAGAGCTTCATTTAATAGAACCTGATTCATCATTGGTTTATGGAGTAATTATTCTTCCTTCTCTAATAGTTTACCTTCTATCATTCATTTATTATATTCAAATTTTTAAAATAATTTTCTCTTAACATACCAGCAGTCTCCCACCAAGGTGGGGTGACCCGAAGAAAAAGAAACACTTTCACCATTGTTCACTCTATCACTATCTTGCCAGAGGTGTGCCGATACTACAGTTCAGGTGCCTTTCCAAACTGCAGATATCCCCACATTGCCTTCGTAGTGTAGGCACTGTACTTCCCACCACATGGACTCAAGTCTGGGTAACTGGTTTCCCTGAATTCCTTTACATAATGTTACCTTGTTCACACTCCAACAGCTCATCAAAACTCAAAAACCATTTGCCTCCTCTCACTTTTATCTGATGTGCTTACACATGCCTGCTGCATGTCCAAGCCCCTCTCACACCAAACCACCTTTACCCCATCCCTCCAGCCATTCTTAAGGCAACCTCTACCCTGCCTTCCTTCCACTGTAGATTTATACATCCTCTAAGTCATCCTGGTTTGCTCCATTCTCTCTATATGTCCAAACTACCACCACAAACCCTCCTCAGCCCTCTGTATAATACTTTTAGTAACCCTGCACCTCCTCCCAATCTCCAAGCTACAAATTGCCCTCAGAAATGTCATCTCCACTGCCTCCAGCTTCATAACCCATGCTTCACACCCATGCAAGTGTTAGTGCCTCTATACTCTTATACATTTCCCTACTTGCCACCCTTTTTCTCTCATCAATTCTGTGGTTGACCTCATCTTTCATAGACCCATCCACTGACAAGTCCACTCCCAAATTTTTGAACACATTCAATTCCTTCATACTCCCTCCTTTTAATGTGATATCCATTCTTTCATTACCTAAATCGTTTGTTACCCTCATCACCTTGTTCTTTCCTATGTTCACTTTCGATTTCTTTCTTTACGTACCCTCCCAAATTCATCCATCAACCGTTGCAACTTTTTTTCAGACAATCCCAAAAGGACTGTGTCATCAGCAAAAAGCAACTGTGATGGCTCCCATTTTGTATTAGATTCTGCATATTTTCATCCTACACCTCTCCACAACACCTTAGCATTTAATCTATGTACAGTACATAAACATGTTAACAGTGGAATTTTAGTCTTATCATATATTGTTTAATTGTTAGGAAAATGCAGGAGCACTTACCACTGTGGTACTTCTTACAATTAGTGGATGTGTTCCAAATCATTTTATCTTAAAAAATTTATATATTCTAGAGTGTTCACATTTTGTTTCTAATTTCAGAAGCCCAGAAAAAACTATGGGAAGAAATCATTGGTTAAGAAAAAAGCTTTTCGTAACTTACCAAGATTAAGGAAATCGTTAGAATTTGTTGCTGAAATTAAGCAAAAGAATGATGCAAATAAAATAAAACATGGAGCTAAAAGAAGGTATGACATGATATCGACAAGGATTCTTCCAGAAAAAGCTATTAAGGGTAACTATCACCAAGCTCAAGTTCAATTGACAAAAATAGTGTCAGACTTTATATTCCAGCTTGTGGGTATTCTTTTTAGAGTTAACTGTCTTTACTCACTGACTCTGGTCTTTTTTGTAAAGGTGATCCCATAAAAGATTCATCCTTGCTCCTCTGTCTGCTGAACCTGAGACAAAAATGCTACTCTCACAGTCTGGTTGTCACGAAGAAAATCAGACAATTTTGTTATGTTGATTTCAGAGTTTTTATTTTCATTTTTTTAACATGACAGCCATCTTCTTCTAAGGTAGGATGAACAGCTAATATAGTACAGAGAAAGCATATTTCTTATGCTTACTGATGTTCCATTCATTAGATTTTATGTTCACACTGTTCTACAAGACACTTAACTACTTACAAGGAGGTAGTACAGACTTAAAATAATAATCATATTTTCTATTTGTTTCTGCAGGTCATATGGCAAATACAAGCCAAGAATTACTGAGTGGAGTTGGAATGGCATTTAAAGAAACATTTAGTTCGACTATTACTAAGACGTTTACAACTAACTCGTCAGGGTCAACTATAACCATTTTTACACCAAAGGAAATAGTACCTAAAACTCTGTTTTTTGACACTTTAAATATGGATTCCAAGGTTAAGAATGGTGGCAGCAATAATGAGGATGATAATAATGAATTATCATCTGACAACCCCTTGGGTGGAATGTCAATGAAAACACTCATCAAGAAGACACCATTGACTAAGGATACTGCAGAATTCTCAGGTATTGAAGAGGAAAGTGAACACAATGTGAAGGTATGTGCAATTTTCATCTTAGGAGGCCTGGGAATGCTTGTAATTGGAGGGACAATTGTCAGACAATTGACAGTATTTCTATTATACATTTGTTATTTTTAGTATGGTTTAAGTTTAAAGAAAATATTATAATGATATTTAATCTGTGTCTTGTAAGTACATATTTGTTATCATTTGAACTGTAATTTCTTGATGGATTGTCTAGCAGTAAGGTAAACACAGGCAAAGAATTAAGGAGAGCATTTGGGTTTATGAAAGATGAGGTTAACCATAGAATTGATGAAGGAAAAAAGGTGAGTGGTGCATTGAGTTACATGTGGAGACAAAGAAGTTATCTATGGAGGCAAAGAAAGGAATGTATGAAAGTATAGTGGTACCAACTCTCTTATATGGGTGTGAAGCTTGGGTTGTAAATGCTGCAGCGAGGAAGCAGTTGAAGGCAGTGGAGATGTCCTGTCTAAGGGCAATGTGTGGTGTAAATATTATGCAGAAAATTTGGAGTGTGGAAATTAGGAGAAGGTGTGAAATTAATAAAAGTATTAGTCAGAGGGCTGAAGAGGGGTTGTTGAGGTGGTTTGGTCATTTAGAGAGAATGGATCACAGTAGAATGACATGTGGAGCGTATAAATCTGTAGGGGAAGGAAGGCAGGGTAGGGATCGTCCTCGAAAAGGTTGGAGGGAGGGGGTAAAGGAGGTTTTATAGGTGAGGGGCTTGGACTTCCAGCGAGCGTGCATTAGCGTGTTAGATAAGAGTGAATGGAGACGAATGGTTTTTGGGACCTGATGAGCTGTTGGAGTGTGAGCAGGGTAATATTTATTGAAGGGATTCAGGGAAACTGGTTATTTTTATATAGCTGGACTTGTACTGGAAATGGGAAGTACAATGCCTGTACTTTAAAGGAGGGGTTTTGGATATTGGCAGTTTGGAGGGATATGTTATATATCTATATATGCTTTTAAACTGTTGTATCTGGGTGCCTCTGCAGAAACAGTGATTATGTATGAGTGAGGTGAAAGTGTTGAATGATGATGAAAGTATTTTCTTTTTGGGGATTTTCTTTCTTTTTGGGTCACCCTGCCTCGGTGGGAGACGGCCGACTTGTTGAAAAAAAAAATGGAAAAGAAGTTGGTAAGACAGACAGTGCTTCCATAACTAATACGTAGTAGTAGAATAGTAGTAGAAATAATGAAGATGAAAAGAATTATAAATTATGTATCTTTATATATATATGCTTCTAAACTGTTGTATTCTGAGCACCTCTGCAAAAACAGTGATAATGTGTGAGTGTGGTGAAAGTGTTGAATGATGATGAAAGCATTTTCTTTTTGGGGATTTTCTTTCTTTTTTGGGTCACCCTGCCTCGGTGGGAGACGGCCGACTTGTTGAAAAAAAAAAAAAAAATCTTAAGACAATTATCAGTATGGCATTTTTATCAGTAATATTACAAAATTTTCAGGGAAGAGGATTGTTAAGACATTACAATTCTTAAAGTGAATGGTTTGCATTGCAAGAGGCTCGTGGTAGAGGCAAGTGGTTTTTATAACTTGAAGAAGAGCTGTAGGAGTGTGAGCAAGGTAATGTTTATGAAGGGATTCAGAGAAACTAGTTAGCTGGACTTTAGTAATAGAGGTGAGAAATACATGCCAGCAGTCTAAAGGAATGGTGGGGATGTTGCAGTTTGGAGGGACATCTGAGCTGTAATGTCAGCATTTTCTTGGCAAGACAGTGATAGAGTGAGTGATGGTGAAAGTGTTCTTTTAGATCACCCTACCTTGGTGGGAGATGGCTGGTGGGCTAAAAATGAAAATAGTATCTCTATATTCATGCTTAAGCACAAAAACTTAAATGGCTAGACTGTGGTTGGGGAATGGGGTATTAAAGTTAACATCATATTATGGAGTGCATGGAAAGCTGAGTTTTCCATAAGATTTGTTATGATGTTTCACTTTTCTAGATGCTGCTCTTGTTAAGTAGACTGGACATGCTTTTTCTTGGAGAGAAAATAGTAGGTCTCTTGCTTAGATGATATTTACTAATCCTCTAGTTAATTAAAATAAAAGGAATGAACTGAATTAATGAACTTCATATATTAGAACCTAATTCATAATTGATTTATGGGGAAATGTTTTTCCCAACTAACTTCTTCAATAAATTATCCTCTTATTATTAATTTTTTATTTTCAAAGTTTTTATGATGAAGAAAATATCATTTAATCTATGTACAGTAAGCAGAGACATAACAGGAGCAGAATTTTAGTTTCTTCACATATTGTCTAGTTATGTAAAAAATCACAATTGTTAGTGCTGCTGTTGTGAAGTGCAGAAGTGTATCATTACAGCTTCTCAGACATAATGGATGTTTATTCTTGATCATTTTGTCTAAATTGGAAAGATTATTACAATCTTAGTGTTCACATTCATAATGAAAAATTGCCTACCACAGTGACTTTTGATTCTAATTTCAGATGCCACACAAAAAACGTAGGAAGAAAAAATGGGTTAGGAAAAAAGCGTTTTATAACTTAAGAAGATTAAGGAAATCATGTGAATTCAATGCTCAAGTTAAACAAAAAAATAAACTCATAAATGATAGAAATAAAAGAAAATATGGAACTGAAACAAAAAACCTTTCAGAGGAAACTGCTAGAGGTAAATATCACCAAGTTTACGTTAAGTTGACTTAGAATATTTTCAGTTGTTTTATTCCTGCTTTTCTTTTCTTTCAACACACCGGCCGTATCCCACCGAGGCGGGGTGGCCCAAAAGGAAAAACGAAAGTTTCTCCTTTTACATTTAGTAATATATACAAGAGAAGAGGTTACTAGCCCCTTGCTCCCGGCATTTTAGTCGCCTCTTACAACACGCATGGCTTACGGAGGAAGAATTCTGTTCCACTTCCCCATGGAGATGAGAGGAAATAAACAAGAACAAGAACTAGAAAGAAAATAGCAGAAAACCCAGAGGGGTGTGTATATATATATATATGCTTGTACATGTATGTGTAGTGTGACCTAAGTGTAAGTAGAAGTAGCAAAACGTACCTGAAATCTTGCTTGTTTATGAGACAGACAAAAGACACCAGCAATCCTACCATCATGTAAAACAGTTACAGGCTTTCGTTTTACACTCACTTGGCAGAACCGTAGTACCTCCCTGGGTGGTTGCTGTCTACCAACCTACTACCTAAGTTTATTCCTGCTATGTGTCTATTATTTATACACTTCACTATATGTATCTTTACTCACTGACTGACTTTTTTTTTCAAGAAAATGACCCTGCAAATGATTCACACTCTCACCTCTTTATCTGTTCAATTTAAGACAAAAATGCTACTCTCATAGTCAGGCTGCCACACAGAAAATTAGGATACGTATTTTCTGATACTCATCTCCCACTTTTATTGTATTATTTGACTGCAAAAACTAAATTTTGTTATACATCTCATCTTCCTATCTATTATTATTTTCTTCACAGTCTGTTAAACCATATCTTGATAACTAATATTAGTTCAGTAACTCTTAGACTTAACAAATTAATAGAGGGGGAAGCTGGTGGCTGGAAATTGTTATTATGGCAGATGAAAATGAAATTATATTGCAGTGATCATACCAATAATGGACATGTCTGTAACTAATGATCTTTGTCTGTTGCAGTCAAATCAGTTGTCCTAGCAGATTTTGTCCCATATTTCCAAGGTCCATTAAATCAAGGGTTTACTGTCCTATAAAAGTGCTTTTCTTATCTGTGCTGATGTTCCATACATTAGATTTTATGTTTGTACTCCACTGTAATATTCACACAATACTTAAGGAGGTAATTTAAGACTTTAAGATTTTAATCCAGTTTTCCCTTTTGTTTTTTCAGGTCAAAAGAAAAACACTGACAGAAAATTATTGAGAAGAGTTAGAAAGGAAATTTACGAATCAAGCAATGCTTCCATAACCAGAACATTTGCAACCAGCTCATCAGGGTTGAAGGAAGTTGTTTCAACAGAGAGTATACTTCCTCATAAGCCTCTCTTCATTGATGTAACTCTGGACTCAAAGAACAAGAATGGTAGCAGCAATAATGAGGTTGATAATGATGATAAGTTATCTTCTGATTACCCCTTGGGTGGAATGTCAGTGAAGACAGTCTTCAGCAAGACTTCTTCATCAACCAAGGATATTGCTGAAACCTCTGGTACGAGGCCTGGTCACAGACCAGGCCACAGGGGCATTGATCCCCGAAACCCACTTCAGGTACACTCCAAGTATACTGTAAAGGATAGGCAAGGCATTCCAGACCTTCAAGCAAAGGTATGTATTTTTTTAAAATACATCACACTACATAAAATACATCACACTACATCAGTCTTCCACTGATGTAGTGTGACCCAAAAAAGAAACATTCTCACTGTCATTCATTCCATGACTGTCTTACCAGAGGCATGCCGATACTACAGTTCAGATTCCCCTCCATACTGCAAATATCCCCACTCCTTCAGAGTGCAGGCACAGTACTTCCCACCTCAAAGACTCAAGTCCAGCTAACCGGTTAAAAGTGAATAAGATGCCAGGAGCAAAGGGCTAATAACCCCTTCTTTATAAATTACTTAAAATAAAAAGCGAAGGTTTGTACCGTAATAAAATTGACTTCATATTAAGACATATGATATGGTGGATAGGAGAGCAACGTGGTAGATGTTGTAAATGTATGGAACAGATAGTAGGTTACTGAAAGCAGTTAAGAATTTTTACGAAGATAGTGAGGTTCAAGTTAGAGTATGAAGGAGAGAGGGAGATTATTTCCCAGTAAAAGTAGGCCTTAGACAGGGATGCATGATGTCACCATAGTTGTTCGCTATTTTTAAATGGGGTTGTAAGAGAAGTGAATGCTCAGGTGTTGGCAAGAGGTGTTTGATTAAGAGATAAAGAATGTTGCCCTCAGACATGACATCTCCACTGCCTCCAGCCTTCTCCTCGCTGCAACATTCTGAGGGCAATGTGTGGTGTGAATATAATGCAGAGAATTCGTAGTTTGGAAGTTAGGAGGAGGTGCGGGATTACCAAAACTGTTGTCCAGAGGGCTGAGGAAGGGTTGTTGAGGTGGTTCGGACATGTAGAGAGAATGGAGCGAAACAGAATGACTTCAAGAGTGTATCAGTCTGTAGTGGAAGGAAGGCGGGGTAGGGGTCGGCCTAGGAAGGGTTGGAGGGAGGGGGTAAAGGAGGTTTTGTGTGCGAGGGGCTTGGACTTCCAGCAGGCATGCGTGAGCGTGTTTGATAGGAGTGAATGGAGACAAATGGTTTTTAATACTTGACGTGCTGTTGGAGTGTGAGCAAAGTAACATTTATGAAGGGATTCAGGGAAACCGGCAGGCCGGACTTGAGTCCTGGAGATGGGAAGTACAGTGCCTGCACTCTGAAGGAGGGGTGTTAATGTTGCAGTTTAAAAACTGTAGTGTAAAGCACCCTTCTGGCAAGACAGTGATGGAGTGAATGATGGTGAAAGTTTTTCTTTTTCGGGCCACCCTGCCTTGGTGGGAATCGGCCGGTGTGATAATAAAAATAAAAAAAAAATAAAGAATGTAACACAAAGTGGGAGTTGTCACAGTTGCTCTTTGCTGATGACACTGTGCTTTTGGGAGATTCTGAAAAGAAGTTTCAGAGGTTGGAGAATGAGTTTGGAAGTGTATGTAAAAGAAGGAAATTAAAAGTGAATGTAGGAAAGAGCAAGGTGATAAGGATAACAAAAAAAATTCAGGTAATGAAAGATAGGATATCAGATTGGAGGGAGGGAATGTGGGGTAAGTTTATGTATTCAAATATTTAGGAATGGACTTGTCAGCAGATGGGTCTATGAAAGATGAGGTGAATCATAAAACTGATGAGTGGAAAAAGGTGAGTTGAGCACTGAGGTATCTGTGGAGACTCCTCAGTGCTCCACTGGAAGCAAAGAGGGAAATGTATGAGAGTTTAGTGGTACCAGTGCTCTTTTATGGGTGTGAAGCATAGTGAATGTTGCAACAAGGAAGAGGCTGGAGGAAGTGGAAATGTCATGTTTTAGGACAATTTGTGTGTGAATATAATGCAGAGAATTCTTGCCTTGGTGATTAGAAGGAGGTGTAGAGTTTTTAAAAGTATTTTCTGGGGGGCAGAGGAAGGGTTGTTGAAGTGGTTTGGATGTGTAGAGAGGATAGAACAAAATAGAATGACTTGGAAGGCATATAAATCTGTAGTGGAAGGAAGGCAGAGTAGGGGGTTGGTCTAGGAAAGGTTAGATGGAGGGGGTAAAGGAGGTTTTGTGTGTGAGGGGGTTGGACTTCCAGTAGTTGTGCGTGAGCATCTTAGATAGGAGTGAGTGTAGAAGAATGGTTTTTATGACTTGATGTTCTGTTAGTGTGTGAGCAAAGTAACATTTATGAAGGGATTTGGGGAAACTGGTTAGCTGGACTTGAGTCCTGGAGGTGGGAAGTACAGTGCCTGCACTCTGAAGGAGGGGTGGATATATGTTGCAGTTTTTTAACTGTAGTGTAGGCATGCCTCTTTCGAGACAGCAATGGAGTGAATGATGATGAAAGTGTTTCTTCTTTTTTGGGTCACCCCTGCCTTGGTGGGAAACAATCGTTGTGTTAAAAGAAAAATTAAGGAATGCATGTGGAATTGAGGATCATACGTAGATAAGGAAGATTTTGAACCTCACCCATTCTGTGATTTGAAGGAGCATTTCCCTGTTGAGATCCTTTCAGTAATGTATTTGTTGTAATGTTTGATGTCTATAGATCCAGCGCTTCCCTGAAGGGAGGTTTGTTCATAGTAGTGAGTTGTTCTTGTTCCAAGAAATTGTATCTGCCCTTCCTTTCCTTGGATTGAACCTGAATACCTACCATTCCTCCAGGTAGTGTATGACCCCAGCAGGTTTAGTGCTACCTCAAATGTAATAATAATGATAATAATCTCCATGGGTAAGTGAAGAAGAATCTTTCCTCCGTAAGCCATGCATGTCATAAGAGGCAACTAAAATGTCAGGAGCAAGGAGTTAGTAACCCTTTCTCCTGTATGAATTATTTTTTTAAAATTTAAAATGAAGAAAAAATTTCTGAAAGTGTTTTTCCTTTTTTTGGGGGTCAGCTTACCTTGTTCAGAAATGGTTTGCATGTTAAAAAATTAAATAATAATAACAGATAGAGCTCCTGTTAATTTAACTAACTTTAGAATGGGAATGACTTTTTATAGTAGACTAAATTATAAATCTCTTGCTTAGTTTTCACTTTTTCCATTTAGGTTTAATTAACTAGATTAATAGGAATGATGTAATTAAAGAGAAGCATTTAACAAAACTTGATTCATCATTGATTTAGAGTGTTCTCTTTCCCCAACTCTCTTCTAAATTAGTTAATCTTGTTTTTTTTTTTCAACGAGTCCGCCATCTCCCATTGAGGCAGGGTGACCCAAATAGAAAGAAAATCCCCAAAATGAAAATACTTTCATCATCATTCAACACTTTCACCTCACTCGTACATAATTACTGTTTTTGCATAGGCACCCAGATACAACAGTTTAGAAGCATATATAAAGGTATATAACATACCCCTCCAAACTGCCAATATCCCAAACCCCTCCTTTACAGTGCAGGCATTGTACTTCCCATTTCCAGTACTCAAGTCTGGCTATATAAAAATAACTGGTTTCCCTGAATCCCTTCACTAAATATTACCCTGCTCACACTCCAATAGATTTCTTTTTAGTAGGCTATACAGGCTAGCCCATTGTTCCCGGCATTTTAGTTGACTTTTACAACACGCATGGCTTACGGAAGAAAGATTCTTATTCCACTTCCCCATGGTTATAAAAAGAACTTTTTTTTTTTTTTCAACAAACCGGCCGTATCTCACCAAGGCAGGGTGGCCCAAAAAGAAAAATGAAAGCTTCTCTTTTTAAATTTAGTAATTTATACAGGAGAAGGGATTACTAGGCCCTTGCTCCCGGCATTTTAGTTGCCTCTTACAGCATGCATGGCTTACGGAGGAAGAATTCTGTTCCACTTCCCCATGGAGATAAGAGAAAATAAACAAGAACAAGAACTAGAAAGAAAATAGAAGAAAACCCAGAGGAGTGAATATATATATGCTTGTACATGTATGTGTAGTGTGACCTAAGAGTAAGTAGAAGTAGCAAGATGTACCTGAAATCTTGCATGTTTATGAGACAGAAAAAAGACACCAGCAATCGTACCATCATGCAAAACAAGTACAGGCTTTCGTTTTACTCACTTGGCAGGATGGTAGTACCTCCCTGGGCGGTTGCTGTCTACCAACCTACAACATTATCATGTATCATTATCTTTATCTTGTGTCATCCTTTATTATTTTCAGAGATTTTTCAGTTGAAAGAAAATGTTAGTCATTTAATCTATTTATGAGAATCAGATGTAGGTTACATTTTATTTTATAAACACATCGGCCGTTTCCCACTGAGGCAGGGCAACCCGAAAAAGAAGAAGCACTTTCATCATCACTCGCTCCATCACTGACAATACAGTTAAACAACTGCAATATATCTCCACCCCTCCTTCAGAGCACAGGCACTGTACCTCCCACTTCCAGGACTCACGTCCGGCTAATCCGTTTAAGCAAACAAGATTACAATATTCGATTACATTTTATAATTTCGGGCATTTCGGGCACACTAATCCTAATACTTAAACTACTTAAGGCTAGACAGGTTAAAGAGTGATAAATATTAATTACTACTATGAGGTAACAAAAAGTTTTATAGTTGATAAGATTTATATTTTTGATGTAGCATATAACAAATAACAGTATTACAAGTAGTGCAATTTACAGTGATTCAACAGTTCAATATTAAATATATATTAAGGGGGAAGGAAAGTGTAAAACAAAGGGGAGGAAAAGTTCGGGAGATATTTTTTAATTAAAAAAGGTAATAGTGGGGTTAAAGGGGCAAAATTTTTTAAAACAGTTTTAAAATGAGAAAAAAGTCAGAAAAGGAGGTTTAAGAGGGGGAAAGGGGATTGGGGGGAATGAAAGAAAAGGGGGGAAAAAAAAAAGGGTAGTTTTAAGAGGTTTTACAAAGGAAGGTTTTTAAAAAGAGAAATAGGGAGAGAAAAAAGAAAGGTAAAGAGGGAGAGAGGCAAAAGGAAGACAGGGGATAGAGGGGAACCCCGGGAAAATTTTTAAAAAAAATCATTTGGGGAGCAATTTTAAAAACCCCGGGGAAAGTATGGTTTTTTGTGGGGTTTAAACAGAGTGGGGATTGTGAGGGGGAAAGGGGAGGAAATTGGGTAACGAAATTTTAAATTTTTAAATTTAAGGAAGAAAGAGGGCTGAAATTTCATGCACTGGCGGAGGTAAAATGGATGAGCAAGGAGATTTCAGAGTGGGTAGGGGATGTGTAGATCAAGTGTTTACATTGAAGCATATATGTGAACAGTACTTAGATAAAGGTAGGGAAGTTTTTATTGCATTTATGGATTTAGAAAAGGCATATGATAGAGTGGATAGAGGAGCAATGTGGTAGATGTTGCAAGTTTATGGAATAGGTGGTAAGTTATTAAATGCTGTAAAGAGTTTTTATGAGGATAGTGAGGCTCAGGTTAGGGTGTGTAGAAGAGAGGGAGATTACTTCCCGGTAAAAGTAGGTCTTAGACTGGGATGTGTAATGTCACCATGGTTGTTTAATATATTTATAGATGGGGTTGTAAAGGAAGTAAATGCTAGGGTGTTCGGGAGAGGGGTGGGATTAAATTTTGGGGAATCAAATTCAAAATGGGAATTGACACAGTTACTTTTTGCTGATGATACTGTGCTTATGGGAGATTCTAAAGAAAAATTGCAAAGGTTAGTGGATGAGTTTGGGAATGTGTGTAAAGGTAGAAAGTTGAAAGTGAACATAGAAAAGAGTAAGGTGATGAGGGTATCAAATGATTTAGATAAAGAAAAATTGGATATCAAATTGGGGAGGAGGAGTATGGAAGAAGTGAATGTTTTCAGATACTTGGGAGTTGACGTGTCGGCGGATGGATTTATGAAGGATGAGGTTAATCATAGAATTGATGAGGGAAAAAAGGTGAGTGGTGTGCTGAGGTATATGTGGAGTCAAAAAACGTTATCTATGGAGGCAAAGAAGGGAATGTATGAAAGTATAGTAGTACCAACACTCTTATATGGGTGTGAAGCTTGGGTGGTAAATGCAGCAGCAAGGAGACGGTTGGAGGCAGTGGAGATGTCCTGTTTAAGGGCAATGTGTGGTGTAAATATTATGCAGAAAATTCGGAGTGTGGAAATTAGGAAAAGGTGTGGAGTTAATAAAAGTATTAGTCAGAGGGCAGAAGAGGGGTTGTTGAGGTGGTTTGGTCATTTAGAGAGAATGGATCAAAGTAGAATGACATGGAAAGCATATAAATCTATAGGGGAAGGAAGGCAGGGTAGGGGTTGTCCTCGAAAGGGTTGGAGAGAGGGGGTAAAGGAGGTTTTGTGGGCAAGGGGCTTGGACATCCAGCAAGCGTGCATGAGCATGTTAGATAGGAGTGAATGGAGACGAATGGTACTTGGGACCTGACGATCTGTTGGAGTGTAAGCAGGGTAATATTTATTGAAGGGATTCAGGGAAACTAGTTATTTTCATATAGCTGGACTTGAGTCCTGGAAATGGGAAGTACAATGCCTGCACTTTAAAGGAGGGGTTTTGGATATTGGCAGTTTGGAGGGATATGTTGTGTATCTTTATATGTATATGCTTCTAAACTGTTGTATTCTGAGCACCTCTGCAAAAACAGTGATAATGTGTGAGTGTGGTGAAAGTGTTGAATGATGATGAAAGTATTTTCTTTTTGGGGATTTTCTTTCTTTTTTGGATCACCCTGCCTTGGTGGAAGACGGCCGACTTGTTGAAAAAAAAAAAAAATGTATATTAAGTAAGTTCAAGCTCTGGAAGAGTGGTGGGATGTGTTGTCTGCAGTAGGAGCTGGTGATCATCTGCACAACAGCTTTTTGTTGGGTTATTAAAGGTTTAAGGTGATTGGCCATGGTCGATTCCCTAGCACAAATACCATAGGTGAGGTAAGGGTAGATTAGAGAGTGGTATAGTGTAAGGAGTGCCATTTTGGGTACATAGTACTATATCTTGAAAAAGATGCCTACTGCTTAGGAGACTTTCTTGGATATATGTTGGATGTCAGTCTGAAATTTAAAGTTACAGTCAAGGTGAAGACCTAGAAATTTGCCCTCAGTGGGTCTTGTAATGGGAGACCCATTTCCCTTCATAAATGTTACTTTACTCACACTCCACCACAACATCAGGTCATAAAAATCATTCATCTCCACTCTCTCCTATCTAACATGTTCACACATGCTTTCTGGAAGTTCAAGCCCTTTGCACACACAAAACCTACTTTACCCCCTCCCTCCAACCTTAGATAAGAGTGAATGGAGATGAATGGTTTTTGGGACCTGATGAGCTGTTGGAGTGTGAGCAGGGTAATATTTATTGAAGGGATTCAGGGAAACTGGTTATTTTTATATAGCTGGACTTGTACTGGAAATGGGAAGTACAATGCCTGTACTTTAAAGGAGGGGTTTAGGATATTGGCAGTTTGGAGGGATATGTTATATATCTATATATGCTTTTAAATTGTTGTATCTGGGTGCCTCTGCAAAAACAGTGATTATGTATGAGTGAGGTGAAAGTGTTGAATGATGATGAAAGTTCTTTTTGGGGATTTTCTTTCTTTTTGGGTCACCCTGCCTCGGTTGGAGACGGCTGATTTGTTGAAAAAAAAAAAAAATGGAAAAGAAGTTGGTAAGACAGATTTATACACCCTACAAGTCATTCTATTTTGTTCCATCCTCTCTAAATGTCTGAACCATCTCAACAACCCTTCTTCTGCCCTCTGGATAATATTTTTAGAAACTGCACCTACTCCTAATCTCCAAGCTACGGATTCTTTTCATAATATTCACACTATATATTTCCCTCAGACATGACATCTCCACTGTCTCCAGCCTTTTCCTTGTTGCAGTATTCACCATCCATGCTAGACTCCCATACAAATCTAAATTTCTTCATATATTGTCCATTTGTATGGGCACAAATCACATTGATAATGTACTGTAGTGAAATACGGAAGTACATACCATTGTGTTGCTTCTTACGCTTAATGGATTTTTATTCTAATTTTGTTTTTTGTTTTTTTCAACAAGTTGGCCGTCTCCCATTGAGGCAGGGTGGCCTAAAACGACAGAAAATCTCCATAAAGAAAATGCATTCATCATCATTCAACACTTTCACCTCACTCGTACATAATCACTGTCTTTGCAGAGGCACTCAGATACGAGAGTTGAGAAGCATATGTAAAGATATACGTAATATATAAAACATATTCCCTCTAAACTGCCAATAACCCAAACCCCTCCTTTAAAGTGCAGGCATTGTACTTCCCATTTCCAGGACTCAAGTCTGGCTAATTGCTTAATTGGAAAGATTATTACATTCTAAAGTCTTCACATTCATAATGCAATATAGACCCATGAAATTTATGTTATTTTGAATTTCAGATGTTCCCCAAGAGGATTAGAGATGTATCATTGGTCAAGATGAAAGCTTATCCTAACTTACCAATATTAAGGAAATCAAGTGAATTTAATGCTCAAATTAAACCAGTGAGTGAATTTAAAAGTGATGCAAATGATAGAAACCTTCCAGAGAAAATTAATGAGGGTGTCTGCCACCAAGCTCAAGGTAAGTTGACAGAGAATAAATATTGTTAGGCAAACATTGAGCTCATGGTAAGTTGATAAAGAATGTTGTCAGACATTTTATTCCGGCTATGTGTTTATTATTTGTAAAGTTCACTGCATCTTTCCTCACTTTTTTTTTTTTGTGACTCTTGAGATAGAAACACTACTCTCACAGTCTGGTTGTCTTCATAAAATCTGGAGGTTCTCTAATGTTTATTTTCCAATTTTTAATTGTATTTCTTCTTCTTTCAACAAACTGGCCGTATCCCACTGAGGCAGGGTGGCCCAAAAAGAAAAACAAAAGTTTCTCTTTTTAAATTTAGTAATTTACACAAGAGAAGGGGGTTATTAGCCCCTTGCTCCCGGCATTTTAGATGCCTTACAACACGCATGGCTTACAGAGGAAGAATTCTGTTCCACTTCCCCATGGAGATTTTTTTTTTTTTTTTTCAACAAACCGGCCGTATCCCACCAAGGCAGGGTGGCCCAAAAAGAAAAACAAAAGTTTCTCTTTTTAAATTTAGTAATTTATACAGGAGAAGGGGGTTACTAGCCCCTTGCTCCTGGCATTTTAGTCGCCTCTTACAACACGCATGGCGTACGGAGGAAGAATTCTGTTCCACTTCCCCATGGAGATAAGAAGAAATAAACAAGAACAAGAACTAGAAAGAAAACAGAAGAAAACCCAGAGGGGTGTGTATATATATGCTTGTACATGTATGTATAGTCCCTTTATATAAAGGGAAAGGGGATAAAAGAGATTGTAAAAATTGTAGAGGAATAAGTTTACTGAGTATACCAGGAAAAGTATATGGTAGGGTTATAATTGAAAGAATTAGAGGTAAGACAGAATGTAGGATTGCGGATGAGCAGGGAGGTTTCAGAGTGGGTAGGGGATGTGTAGATCAAGTGTTTACATTGAAGCATATATGTGAACAGTATTTAGATGAAGGTAGGGAAGTTTTTATTGCATTTATGGATTTAGAAAAGGCATATGATAGAGTGGATAGAGGAGCAATGTGGTAGATGTTGCAAGTATATGGAATAGGTGGTAAGTTGCTAAATGCTGTTAAGAGTTTTTATGAGGATAGTGAGGCTCAGGTTAGGGTGTGTAGAAGAGAGGGAGAATACTTCCCGGTAAAAGTAGGTCTTAGACAGGGATGTGTAATGTCACCATGGTTGTTTAATATATTTATAGATGGGGTTGTAAAAGAAGTAAATGCTAGGGTGTTCGGGAGAGGGGTGGGATTAAATTATGGGGAATCAAATTCAGAATGGGAATTGACACAGTTACTTTTTGCTGATGATACTGTGCTTATGGGAGATTCTAAAGAAAAATTGCAAAGGTTAGTGGATGAGTTTGGGAATGCGTGTAAAGGTAGAAAGTTGAAAGTGAACATAGAAAAGAGTAAGGTGATGAGGGTATCAAATGATTTAGATAAAGAAAAATTGGATATCAAATTGGGGAGGAGGAGTATGGAAGAAGTGAATGTTTTCAGATACTTGGGAGTTGACGTGTCGGTGGATGGATTTATGAAGGATGAGGTTAATCATAGAATTGATGAGGGAAAAAAGGTGAGTGGTGTGCTGAGGTATATGTGGAGTCAAAAAACATTGTCTATGGAGGCAAAGAAGGGAATGTATGAAAGTATAGTAGTACCAACACTCTTATATGGATGTGAAGCTTGGGTGGTAAATGCAACAGCGAGGAGACGGTTGTAGGCAGTGGAGATGTCCTGTCTAAGGGCAATGTGTGGTGTAAATATTATGCAGAAAATTCGGAGTGTGGAAATTAGGAAAAGGTGTGGAGTTAATAAAAGCATTAGTCAGAGGGTAGAAGAGGGGTTGTTGAGGTGGTTTGGTCATTTAGAGAGAATGGATCAAAGTAGAATGACATGGAAAGCATATAAATCTATAGGGGAAGGAAGGAGGGGTAGGGGTCATCCTCGAAAGGGTTGGAGAGAGGGGGTAAAGGAGGCTTTGTGGGCAAGGGGCTTGGACTTCCAGCAAGCGTGCGTGAGCGTTTTAGGTAGGAGTGAGTGGAGACGAATGGTACTTGGGACCTGACGATCTGTTGGAGTGTAAGCAGGGTAATATTTAGTGAAAGGATTCAGGGAAACCGGTTATTTTCGTATAGCCGGACTTGAGTCCTGGAAATGGGAAGTACAATGCCTGCACTTTAAAGGAGGGGTTTGGGATATTGGCAGTTTGGAGGGATATGTTGTGTATCTTTATACGTATATGCTTCTAAACTGTTGTATTCTGAGCACCTCTGCAAAAACAGTGATAATGTGTGAGTGTGGTGAAAGTGTTGAATGATGATGAAAGTATTTTCATTTTGGGGATTTTCTTTCTTTTTTTGGGTCACCCTGCCTCGGTGTGAGACGGCCGACTTGTTGAAAAAAAAAAAAAAACATGTATGTGTAGTGTGACCTAAGTGTAAGTAGAAGTAGCAAGACGTACCTGAAATCTTGCATGTTTATTAGACAGAAAAAAGGACACCAGCAATGCTACCATCATGTAAAACAATTACAGGCTTTCGTTTTACACTCACTTGGCAGGACGGTAGTACCTCCCTGGGCGGTTGCTGTCTACCAAACCTACTACCTAGGCTTTATTGTATTTATGTACAAAAAAAAATTAAGGTATGTCACACAGTGTTTTCCTGTCCCTGGCTATGTTCTTTGCAGTTTATTCAACCTTATCTTGATAGAGTACTATAACATTGTATTTCTTATGTATGCTGATGTTCAGTTGATTAGGTTTTGTTGAAATTTGACTCATATATGCAGCTACTTACAAGATAGTACAAGATTATTCTCAAATCCTCCATTTGTTTCTGTAGGTCATCTGGCAAATACAAGCCAAGAACTACTGAGTGGAGTTGGAATGGTATTTCAAGGAAGATTTATTTCTACCATTAATAAGACATTTACAACTAATTCATCAGGGTCAACTATAACCATTTTTACACCAAAGGAAACATCATCTAAACCTCTCTTTTTTGACACTTTAAATGTGGATTCCAAGGATAAAAATGGTAGCAGCAATAATGTAAGTGATAATGATGAATTATCATTTAGCAATCCCTTGGGTGGAATGTCAATGAAAACACTCATGAGCAAGACACCATTAACTAAGGATACTGCAGAATTCCCAGACACTGAAGAGAAAAGTGAAGACGATGTAAAGGTATGTGCCTTGTTTAAAAAAAATTATTCTATGTTAAGGGGTCCATGGAGCATTGATGAACATTATTATGAGGGAACATTTCTTTGCTGTGCTTTGAATAAAAGTTTGCTCTGATGTTTTACTTCTCTAAACACAGTTCTTGCCATTTTCATTTTCTTAGGTAGCCTGGGAATGCTTGTAACTGAAAAGAAAATTGTGGATCTCTTGCTTAGATCTTATATGCTTCTGCTTTACTTTAATTAAATAAGACATAAGTAACTATTAATAGAAAGATGGGCTAGTGAGAGTATAGGCAATGAGGTTGAAGAGGTATGAGGTAGATTTAAGAATGCAGTGTAAGAGTGTTCAGCAGAAGTGTGTGGTTATAGGAGAGTGGGTGGGAAAGGGAAGATTTATTGTTCAATCAATCAGTCAATCAAGTTTATTCTCTATAAAGATTACAGTGCGGGGTTTACAGATTTTGGATATTGTGTGGTTTACATGTTATAAAATACTAATTACAGAGGGGGCCACTATGACACCTAGCATGACTAGGCATTTTGGGCAGACTTAGATTAATTCTTAACTCTAAATTATTACAGATTATGGAGTAAGTTGGTATTAAGGCTAAGTGACTACATTATAGTTTGTGAATTTAGCAATGTGAATGCTCTTGTTTTGGTACAATACATAATTTCTATATTGGAGTATCACAGGCAAACTTATGACTAGTTAGGAATGTTGAAGTAAATTTAGAGTAGCAAGAGAGAAGTAAACACATGAGAGGTTTTTACAAAGTAGACGTGATATAAGGAGGGATTTTTTTTTTTTTTAACAAGTCGGGGATCTCCCACCGAGGCAGGTGACCCAATAAGAAAGAAAATCCCCAAAAAGAAAAATACTTTCATCATCATTCAACACTTTCACCTCACTCACACATAATCACTGTTTTTGCAGAGGTGCTCAGAATACAACAGTTTAGAAGTACACGTATATACGTATAAAGATACACAACATATCCCTCCAAACTGCCAATATCCCAGACCTCTCCTTTAAAGTGCAGGCATTGTACTTCCCATTTCCAGGACTCATAACCGGTTTCCCTGAATCTCTTCACTAAATATTACCCTGCTCACACTCCAACAGCTCGTCAGGTCCCAAATATCATTCGTCTCCATTCACTCCTGTCTACCATGTTCATGCACGCTTGCTGGAAGTCCAAGCCCCTCGCCCACAAAACCTCCTTTACCCCCTCCCTCCAACCCTTTCGAGGACAACCCCTACCCCGCCTTCCTTTCCCTACAGATTTATAAGCTCTCCATGTCATTCTACGTTGATCCATTCTCTCTAAATGACCAAACCACCTCAACAACCCCTCATCAGCCTTCTGACTAATACTTTTATTAACTCCACACCTTCTAATTTCCACATTCTGAATTTTCTGCATAATATTTACACCACACATTGCCCTTAGACAGGACATCTCCACTGCCTCCAACCGCCTTCTCGCTGCAGCATTTACAACCCAAACTTCACACCCATATAAGAGTGTTGGTACCACTATACTTTCATATTCATACATTCCCTTCTTTGCCTCCATAGATAACATTCTTTGTCTCCACGTATACCTCAACACACCACTCACCTTTTTTCCCTCATCAATTCTATGATTAACCTCATCCTTCATAAATCCATCTGCTGATACGTCAACTCCCAAATATCTGAAAACATTCACTTCTTCCATACTCTTCCTCCCCAATTTGATATCCAATTTTTCTTTATCTAAATCATTTGATACCCTCATTATCTTACTCTTTTCTATGTTCACTTTCAACTTTCTACCTTTACACACACTCCCAAATTCATCCACTAACCTTTGCAATTTTTCTTTAGAATCACCCATAAGCACAGTATATGGATATATGAATATATGGAGAGAAAGAGATATTAAGAGAGTGGTGAAGGAATGTAAAAGGAGAGTAAATGGGAGAGTGGGTGAGATGCTGTCAACAAATTTTCATGAGATTAAGAAAAAGTTTTGGAGTGAGAATTATAAATTAAGAAAGCCTAGATAATGAATGAATTTGACAGCTAAAAATAGAAGAGAAGAGTTATTAGACAAGGGGTTGGAGGTCTTTGGAAGATGGAGGGAATATTTTGAGGAATCATTAAATATTGTGGAGATAAAGAATATTATCCATGGAGGCAAAAAGGGGAATGTATGAGAGTACAGTAGAATGCCTCTATCCGCAGATTTCTTTTCCGCAGTTTCAGTTATCCATGGTTTACTGTGGCCTAAAAATAACCCTTAATTTTGTTGAATAATGGCACCAAAGCACAAAAGTAATGATTGTGCAGTTCTTCAAAGCCTAAGAGAATTTGTGAAATGCTTACCATCAGTGAAACAATACTAACTCTCAACTTACTGTGCATAATTTATCAATTAAATTTTATTATAGATATGTATGTAAATGAAAAACGACTTAGTGTTCGCTACTATCCACAGTTTCTGGTATCCACGTTAGGTCTTGGTATGTATCACCTGTGGATATGGTGGGACTACTGTATAGTAGTATTAATGCTGTTATATGGGTGTAAAGTGTGGGTGGTGAATGTTGCAACGAGGAGAAGGCTGAAGGCAGCGAGATGTCTTGTCTGAGGGCAATGTGTGGTGTGAATATAATGGAGTGACTCTGTAACTGGGAGATTGGGAGGTGCGGAGTTTCTAATAGTATTATTCAAAGGGCTGAAGAGGGGTTGTTGAGGTGGTTTGGACATTTAGAAAGGATGGAACAAAATAGAATGACTTGGTGGGTGTATAAATCTAGTGGAAGGTGGGGTAGGATTCATCCTAGGAAAGGTTGGAGGGAGAGGGGTAAAGTAGGTTTTGTATGTGAGGTTTGGACATTCAGCAAGAGTGTGTGAGAATGTTAGGAGTGAGTGGAGACAAATGAATTTTATGACTTGACATGCTGTTGGAGTGTGGGCAAGATAACATGAAGGGATTTAAGAGAACTGGTTACCTGGACTGAGTCCTGCACTGTGAAGGAAGGGTGAAGATGTGTTGCAGTTTTTGAACTGTAGTTATCAGCATGCCTCTGGCAAGACAGCGATGGAGTGAGTGATGAAAGTGGTTTTTCATTTTTTGGGTCACCCTGCTTTGGTGGGAAATGGCCAGTGTGCTAAAAAAAAATATTATGGAGTGCATGGAAAGCTGAGCCCCTTTCTATAAAGATTTGTTATGATAATTCACTTTTTCTAGATGTTGCTCTTGTTAATGTCAGTATCTTAACTAGACTTGAAAATTTTTTTCTCAGAGCTTAGATGATATTTACTTATGTTGTAGTTAATTAAATGAATTAAAAGGAATGAACTGAATCAAAGAGCTCCATATATTAGAACCTAATTCATCATTGATTTATAGGGAAATGTTTTTACCAACTAACTTCTTCAGCAAATTTTCCTCTGTCATTCATTTTATACTTTCAAATTTTTCATGTTTAAGAAAATATCATTTAATGCATGTATAGTAAGCAGAGACATAACAGGAGCAGAATTTTAGTCTCTTCACAAATCACAAATCACAGTTGTTAGTACTGCTGTTATGAGGTGCAGAAGTGTATCATTACAGCTTCTTTCACATAATGGATGTTTGTTCTTGATCGTTTCATCTAAATTGGAAAGATTATTACATTCTAAGTGTTCAAATTAATAATGGAAACTAGTCTACCACAATGATTTTTGCTCTTGATTTCAGATGCCACACAAAAAACGTAGAAAGAAAAAATTGGTTAGGAAAAAAACGTTTTATAACTTAAGAAGATTAAGGAAATCACATGAATTCAGTGCTCAAGTTAAACAAAAAAATAAACTCATAAGTGATAGAAATAAAAGAAAATATGGGACTGAAACAAGAAACCTTCCAGAGGAAACTGCTAAAGGTAAATATCACCAAGCTTATGTTAAGTTGACTTTGAATATTTTCAGTTGTTTTACTCTTGCTATGTGTCTATTACTTATGCACTTCACTATATGTATCTTTACTCACTGACTTTTATTTACTTTTTCCAAGAGTGTGACCTTACAAATGATTCAGTCTCTCTCACCTCTTTCTTCATTCAACTTAAGACAAAAATGCTACTTTCACAGTCAGGCTGTCACACAGAAAATTAGGATATTTTCTGATATTGATTTCCCACTTTTCCTTGGATTATTTGACCTCAAAAGCTAAACTTCGTTACACAGCTGATCTTCTGTCTATTCATGTTCTTTGCAGTCTGTTAAACCTTATCTTGACAACTAATACAGTACAGCAACACTTAAGCTTGATAAATTAATAGAGAGGGGAGCGGGTGGCTGGCTGGAAATTGCGATTGTGGCTGATGAAGATGAAATTGTATTGCAGTGATCATAATAATGAAAATGTCTCTAACATATGAACTTTGTCCATTACATTCAAAACAATTGTCCTAGCAGATTTTGTCCCAAATTTCCAAGGTCTGTTATATCAAGGGTTTACTGTCCTATAAAAGTGCACTTCTTATACATGCTGATGTTCCATATACATATTAGATTTTATGTTTATTCTCCACTGTAATATTCTTGCAACTGCATACTTAAAAGGAGGTAGTATAAGACTTAAGAATGTAATCCAGTTTCCTGTTTTGTTTCTGCAGGTCATATGGAGAACACTGGCAAGAAATTGTTGAGTAGAGTTGGAAAGGAAATTAATGAATCAAGTGATGCTTCCATAACTACGACATTTGCAAACAGCTCATCAGGGTTGAAGGAAATTCTTTCAACAGAGAGTATACCTCCTCATAAGCCTCTCTTCATTGATGTCTTAAGTCTGGGCTCAAAGAACGGGAATGGTAGTAGCGATAATGAGGTTGATAATGATGATTTATCTTCTGGTGACCCCTTGGGCGGAATGTCAGTGAAAACCATCTTCAGCAAGACTTCTTCATTAACTGAGGATATTGCCGAAACCTCTGGTACTGAAGGGAATAGTCAAGGCATTCCAGACTGTGAATCAAAGGTAAACGGCCATCTTCCACCAAGGTAGGGTGACCCAAAAAGGAAACACTTTCACAATAATTTACTCCAACATTGTCTTGCCCGAGGTGCTGATACTACAGTTCAGATGCCCCTTCAAACTGCAAATGTCTTCACACCACCTTCAGAGTGCAGGCACCATACTTTCTACCTCCAGGACTCAAACCTGGCTAACCAGTAAAAGCTGACTAAGATGCCAGGAGCAAGGTGCTAGTAACCTCTTCTGCAAAAATTACTGAAAATAAGAAACAAAGGTATTTTTTTTTTTAAACATTTCAACTGTCTCCCACCAAGGCAGGGCAACCCCCAAAAAATGAAACACTTACACCATCATTCACACTATCACTGTCTTTGCAGAGGTGCGCAGATACGACATTTTTGATGTCACTAAGCAGCAAATATTCCAAACCCCTCTTTTAAAGTACAAGCATTGTAATTCCCACTTCCAGGACTCAAGTCTGGGCAACCGGTTTCCCTGAATCCCCTCACAAAATATTACCTTGCTCTCATTCCAACAGCTCGTCAAGTCCCAAAAATCATTCGTCTCCATTCCTATCTAACATGCTCATACATGCCTTCTGTATGTTTTAAGCCTCTTATACAAAAAACCTTTTTTTACCCTCCCCCCCCTCCTTTTCCCAAGGATGACTTCCCCCTCCCCCCCTTTTACTACATTTTACCCCAACCCTCCAAGTCATTTATTTTAAATTAATTTCACATGCATTTTTAATGTGAAGCCAATTTTTTTAAAGGGGAAAGGAATGAAAAGAAGGGGATGCCCTTTGGCTCAAGTGCATGAAAGCTGAAGGTGGGGAGAGTTTCAGTGGGGAAATAAATGGGATTGGGTCAGGGGTTGTAGAAAGAGAAAAAAACTTTGTTTATTTTTTTTGGGCCACCCTCCCTTGGGGGATATGGGGGTTTGTTAAAAAAAGGGCAAAAAAAAGGAATGGCTTTTTTATGAGAGGGGAAAAAAGATCTTTTTGCTTGGGTTTTCACTTTTTCTGTTTAGGTTTTTTTCAAATTAGTTTACGGGAATTTAAAGAAATTAAAGAATAGTTTTAAAAAAACCCTTTGATTCATCATTGGTATAAATGTTTCTTTTACCCATCCTTTTTTTCAAAAATTACGTGGGGTTAATTTTAATCACCCTTTTATTATGGTATGGTAAGCAGAAGTATGTAAAATTTTAAAATTTTAATTTCTTCATATTTGTCCATTTGTAAATAAAATATACAAATTTGATAATGTTCGTAGTGAAATAAAAAAGTAGTACCATTGGTACTTTTACACTTAATAAAGTTTTTGTTGAAATTTTTTTTATCCAACAACTGGCCTTAGCCCAGGGAGGCAGGGGTGACCAAAACAAACGGAAGTTTTTCTTTCTAAATTTAGTAATTTATACAGGAGAAAAAGGTTATTACCCCCTTTGTTCCCAGCATTTTTTTCCTTTTTACCTTTGTTTTGGCTTATGGGGGAAAAATTTTTTTTCACTTTTCCCCATGGAGATAAGAGGAAATAAAGAACAAAAACTGTTAAACAAATAAAAAAACCCAGATGGGTATGTATGTATGTGTGTTCATGCATATGGTATGACCAAAGTGGAGAAGTGTTTTAAATGAATAATTGTAAAAAAACCATACCACGGGGGGGAAACCAAAAAATTTTGGGTGAGTGAGTCAAAAACTCAGGAAAAAGGCGAAGCCACTGGACCAAGGGCTCAAAAAATTCATCCAACTACATATTTTATGCCCCAAAGAGGGGGTTAGCACAACCCCCAAATTGTGACCAAAAATGAAATTTTTTACAGATGAAACCCCTCCAGTTTTTGGCTGTGACAAACCTCTAGCTCTAGTTCTAAAACCCCCAAATCATAACTCACAAAATCATAATGACATAAGCCAGCTCCCGGGGCACAAAGCTGGCCGGGAGTTTTACGACTCACTCACCATAAGTTCCAATCCCGGCCTGGTTTTTTTTTTTTTTTTTTTTGGAGAAGTAGCAAGATATCCCCTTTCCCAATGTGTTTAAACAGAAAAAGACAAACAGTCCTATCAAAAATAAAAAAATTTACAGTTTTCCATTTCACATTCACTTGGCGGGATGGAGTACCCCCTTTGGGGGGTTTTCACTAAACCTATTTACCTAGGTTTTTTATTGAAATTTGTTTTGCCAAAATTGGGAAAAGGATTATTACATTTCTAAAGGCTTCACATTCATAATGCATTATTGACTAATGTATTGTATGTTGTTTTAATTTTCGGTGCCCCCCAAGAGGATTAGGGTATCATTTAAGATAAACACCCCTAACTTCCCAATATTAAGTAACCAAGTAAATTTTCCCATGCCGATTAAACCGGGCGGGGTGAACCCAAGTGATAAATGATAAAAACCCTTCCAGAGAAAAAAGGGAGGGCAATTTACGCCGGAAATTGAAGAGGATATTGGTGGCATTTTCCCCCCATCTTTTGTTTTATTTTTTTGTAAAGTTCACTGCATTTTTTCCTCCCCAATTTGGCCCTTTTTTTTTTTTTTTTTTTTTTTTTTTTTTTTTTTTTTTTTTTTTTTTTTTTGAGGAAAATGTTAACCCCCTTTTTAAATTGTTTGGAAGTTTGGGAAACAGAAATGATACTCTACATTTCCGGTTGTCCAACAAAATCTGGAGGTTTTCTGATGTTTATACCCCAAATTTTTTCATTTTGGTTGTGTATAAAAAAAAAAAAGGGTTTATATCCAATGTGTTTTCCTGTCTTTGGCATTTCTTGCAATTTATTCAACCTTTTTTTGAAAACCATTAAGTATGATACCATGACAATGAAGGTTTTTTTAGGGCATACTGATGTTCATTTAATTAGTTTTTATGCTGAAATTCCCACTATGCCATATAAACTATTTTACAAGAACAAATACAAGATTATTCTCAGTTTTTAAATTTGTTTTGTGGGGTCATCTGGCAAATACTTTAAAAATTACGGGAGTAATTTGGGAAATTTTTTTTTAAAGAAACAGGGAGTCCTAATTTTACTAAGGCGCCAACTAACTTGTCAGGGTCAACTAAAACCCATTTTAACCCAAACAGAACATCATCAAAACCCCCTTTTTTTTAAATTTTTTAATTGGACCGGATGAGAATGGTGGGTTTAAAAATTGAGGGTGTTAATGAATTACCCATCGAAAAACCCCTGGGTGGAATGCCCAAAAGAAAACACCCATCAGGAAGACCCCAAACCCCTGGATACTGCAGAATTCTCAGGTACTGAAGAGGATAGTAAATACAAGGGAAGGTAAAAAGCATTTTGCCTTAGGTAGCCTGGGAGTGCCGGGGTGTTTGGGAAAAAAAAATTGTGGATCTTTACTTAGATCTTATATGCTTCAATTTCCCCTTTTAATTAAAAAATTAATTAAAAATGTTCTGAAAAGCACTTTCTAAAACTTTTGTTTCATTATTTTTATCTACAAAACTTTCCCCCAAATTTTCTCAAACAATTTGCATATAAAATTTCCCTTTTTATTATTTTTAGTGGGGTTTTTTGATTGAAAGAAAATATCATTATCATTTAACTTTTCCTGTAAAAAATATTATTAAACGAGCTGTTTTTCATGGACTGTCTAACAGAAAGTAAAACAGACAAAAAATTTAAAGGGAAACTTTGGGGAAAAGGGAAAGAAGAAAAAGGGTTTTTCCCCAGAAAATACATTTAATTAATTTCTTTCTGGGTCAAGGATAATTCTGATACGGGTTATCTAAATTTTTGTAAATGTTTTAAGTCTGCTCAAGAATGAGAGATCAATGATGAGGAATTATTTTCCCAACATCATCTGAAGACATTTATCACATGGCATTTTCATCAGTAAAATTCAGAATTTCGGGGAAGAGAGGAACCCTTGAACAGGCCCCCCCGGGCCCCTTGTTCTCAGGGGGGCCCCAAAAAAAAAAAATATTATTTCAGAAAGATAGAAATTTTTTCCCCATCAAAAGCCCCTTTTATGAAATTTGAGGGAAAAAACCTTATGGAATTTGCCCCTCGGAATTTAGGGTCTCGATGATGTTTACGAGGGCGATTTTGCCCATTTTGGGAGCCCTACTGCCACCCAGTAAACTTGTCGAAAAAATCATAACTATTTCCCCAGAACCCCTTTTTTTCATCAATATACAAGAATCCCCCAAACCCCCATTTCAACCACCTACAGTGGTCAGAATTTAGTTTTAACACTTAAAACCCCTTAAAAAGATCCCAAATTTAAATGGGGTCCAGAATAAAAAGAAAGACATTAATTAAAATAACTTTTCCTCTGTTCACCACGCCCCATCCCCCTCTTACATTTTTGTTTCCTTTTTGAATTTTTATTCTCAAAAAAAAATAGAAGATTTACTGTTATGAACTACTGCATTGGTGTAGAAATGGTAAAAATAATACTGCACTTCTGAAAGAATATTAGACTCACCAGTTGACTTTATTGAGGGAAGGGTTGTTTTGTTTATTTTTGAATTTGGGAAAAAATCGAACATTTCCTATTTTGGGTTTAAATTTCCGGGTACTTTTTTTTGAAAAACCAGTAAAAATTTCATCTAAATTTCTGTAATTTTCTTCCATTCGGGAAAATGAAAACCGGAAATTGAATACAAAAAAAAAAAACCATAAAAAAATACGGGCAAAGTCGCTTTTTTAATCCAAAACACGGCCAGTTTTTTTTTCTTACGCACTGGGGCTGCAGGTTTTTTTATACCAAACCGACCACATAGACCCATTCTTTCAAAATAGGCCTACCCAGCTTTCCCCTTCCGGGATTTGAGGGCGTTTGGGAATTTGGGCCCTTTTTAGACGAAAAAACCCCGCTCTTTTTGGAATTTGGGAAGGGGCCAAAACCCAAAAGGGTTTAAAAAAAATTTTCATTTTAGGGTTTTTAAGAGAAGTAAATGTGAGGGTTTTGGCAAAAGGCGGAGTTAAAAGATAAAGAATCAAAATAAAGGGGGAGTTGTCAAAAAGGTTTTTCCCGATGACACTGTGCCTTGGGAGATTCTGAAGGGGTTGCAAAATTGGTGGATGAATTGGTAGGGTGTGAAAAGAAAAAAATTAAAAGTGAATACAGGGAAGAGAAATTAAGGAGGAAAAAAAGAAGGTGATAAAAAGATTGAAAATTAGTTTTGGAGGGAGGGGTTTGGGAATAAATGGGTTTTCCAGATATTTGGGGGACGGGGTTTAAGGGATGGGTCAAAGGAAAGATGAGGTGAATCATAAAAATTGATGGGGGGAAAAGGGGAGTGGTGCACTTGGGCCCCCGTGGAGACAAAGAACTTTGTCCTGGGGCAAAGAGGGGAAAAGAGAGTATTTTTACCAATGCTTTTATAGGGGTGTGAAGAAGGGTGATGAATGTTGCAGCGAGGAGAAGGCGGGAGGGTGGAACACCCCCTGAGGGAAATTTTGGGTGAAATAACAGAGAATTTAAATTGGAAGTTGGGAGGAGGTGGGGGATTACCAAAACTGTTGTCCAGAGGGCTGGGGGAAGGGTTGTTGAGGTGGTTAAACAGAGAATATTTTAAACAGAATGATTTCCCCGGGGTGTATCAGTCTGTAGTGGGAAAGGGAAAGGGGGGTAGGGGCCCGGGCCCAGGAAAGGGTTGGGGGGAGGTAAAAGGGGGCTTTGTGGGGCTTCCCAGCAGGCATGGTGAGGTTTTATGGAGTGGGAAAGGAGACAAATGGTTTTTTAAAACTTTGACGTTGTTTGGGGTGTGAGCAAAGTAACATTTATGAAGGGGGTTTAGGAAATTTCAGGCCGGACTTGAGTCCTGGAGATGGGGGAAATACAGTGCCTGCACTCTGAAGGAAAGGAGTTTTAAAAAAAGTGTAAAGCACCCTTCTGGCAAGACAGGAAGGAATGATGGTGGGAAAATTTTTTTTTTTTTGGGGACCCTGCCTTTGGGGGGAATCGGGCCCAAAAAAAAAATAATAAAAATAAATTTTGGAAGAATTGGGGGAGAAGTTTGTTTATAGGAGGGTGGGGGGAGGAGGAAAAAGGGGGATTTTGAAATGAAGAAAAGGGGGTAAAAGAGAAAAGGTAGTTTTTTGAGAGGTTTTTTCAAAGGAAGTGTTATAAAAAAGAGTATATGGAGAGTAAAAGAAAGGTAAAGAGAGTGGGGAGAGAGTGCAAAAGGGGAGCAAAGATAGAGTGGGAGAGGCACTGTCAAGAAATTTTAAATGAAAAAAAAGAAAAATTTTGGGGTTGGGGTTCAAGTTAAAAAAGCCTAGGAAAATGGGTTTGCAGTTAAAAACAGAGTAGGGGAGTTAGTAGATGGGGAGAAGGAGGTATTGGGTAGATTTGGGGGAATATTTTGAGGAACTTTAAATGTTAAGGAAGAAACAGAGGCAGTAATTTCATGCACTGGGCAGGGGGTATACCATCTTTTTAGGAGTGAAGAAGAGCAGAATTTTAAGGGGGGGAGGTACGGGGGGCCCTTAATGAAAGGGGGTAAAAAGGGTGGGAAATGAATGATCATGATAGGGAAAAACAGGGGATATAGGGGAGTGGTTGGTACTTTTGTTTAATAAATGTATGAAAGAGGGGAAGGTACCTAGGGGTTTGGGAAAAGAGATGGGTCCCCTTTTAAAAGGGGAAAAGGGGGCAAAAGACTGTAAAAAAAATTTTGAGGAATTTTACTGATATACCCCGGAAAAAGGAATGAGGGTTATAATTGAAAGAATTAAGGGGAAAATTTTAGGGTTGGGATGAGCAAGGGGGTTTTTAAAGGGGGGAGGGGTGTAGATTTGTTTCATTGAAGCATATATTTAACAGTATTTGATAAAAAAAAAAGTTTTTATTGCATTTATGGGTTTAGGGGAAAAGGGAAAATGATAGAGTGGATAGAGGAGCAATGTGGCAGATGTTAAAAATATATGGGAAAAGGTGGTGTTATTAAATGCTGTAAAGAGTTTTTAAGGGGGATAGTGAGGCTCAGGTTAGGGGGTGTAGAAGAGAGGGGGACTACTTCCCCCAAAAGTAGGTCTTAGGGCAGGGATTTTAATGTCACCATGGTTGTTTTAAAATATTTATAGATGGGGTTGTAAAAAAGTAAATGCTAGGGTGTTTTGGGGGTGGATTAAATTATGGGGGCAAATTAAAAAGGGGAATTAAAGGTGTTATTGCAAAAGGCGAAAAGGAAAGGAATGGCGTTTTGGAAGGGAAAATGAAAGGGGAAAAAAAAGAAAAAGGGGGGAGAGGGGGTTAAAATGAAGAAAAAAAAATTGATTATCAAAAGAGGAGAAAGATTTAAAATTTTTCAGATACTTAACCCCCTTTATTGTGGGAAAAAGGAGAACCCAAACAAGAAATGAGGGGAAAAAAAATTATGGTGCCTTGGGGTTTGTTTGGAGTCAAAAAATTATTTCAAAAGGGGTGGAAAATATTACCAAACCATTTGTCCAAAAAAATACGTAAATTAACAATTTTTTTCAAGGGGAAAACAAAGAAAATTTGAGGTTAACACCCCCGGGGGGTATTAAAAAAAGAACCCGGGGGGGAAAAGATCAAAATTTTTATTTAAAAAATACAAATCATAAATTTTTAACCCCTAGGGGAAATGCAGGGGGCAGGGGGAAGGGGGGCGGAGAAGGGGGAAGGGGGTTTGGGAACTTACTTCCGAAGGGAGAAAGGTTTGAAGGGGGAAGGAACAAGGTACTTGGGCCTTCAACTTTTATGGCAATAAATTTTAAAGGGCAAACCCAATTTTTGGGGGGCCCGGAAAAGGGCCCGCCCAAAAGGGGGGGGGATAAGTAAAAGGGGTCTTAATTTTTTTGTTTTAATTTTTTTCTGAGCACCCCTGCAAAAAAAGTGATAATGTTATGTGGTGAAAGTGGAATGATGATGAAATTTTCTTTTTGGGGTTTTTTTTTTGGGTCACCCTGCCCCGTGGGGGAACCCAATTTTTTGGAAAAAAAAAAAAAAAATTTAAAGGGAAAGTTTTTTATTGGAAGAGGCTTGGGTATTCAAAAGCATGTGGAGTGGTGTTAAGAGAGGAGGAAGGGGGGCAAGTGGGTTTTTTTAACTTGATGTACTGTTTAGGGGAGAAAATAAATTTTTGAAGGAATTAGGGAAAACCCTTAGCAACACTTTTGAATGGAATTTAGAGATAGGGGGTAGCAACCAGAGGGAAAGGGTGGGTTTAAAAATAAAGGAATAAACTGGCCAAGCCCTTTCCCAGCAAGACAGTGATAGAGTGGGAGGGTAAAGTGTTTTTTTGTTTTTGATCACTTCCTCCAAAAGGGTCTGGTGTGTTAAAAATAAAAAAAGTATTTCTATTTATGGGGAAGCACAAACCCAAAGGGGAACACAGTGCTTAGGGGAATGGGAAAGGGAAATATGAGGGGGGGGGATATTTTTTTAAAGGGTTTAAACATATGGGAAAGGGAAAACTGACCCCCGCAAAAAGATTTTTTTAATGCGACTTTCCCCTTTTATGCAGCTCTGAATTGGGGGTTTAATAAAGAAATGCTTAAAATCTTTTGGGGAAAAAAGGGTTTTTACTAATGCTTTTAAAAAATTTAAAAAAATTTAAAAGGGGAATTTAAACCCGAATCAGTGAACTTCAATATTAGAACCTAATTTACAAATTTAGGGGAAAATGTTTTTCCAACAAATTTTTTCAACAAATTATCCCCCATCATTCATTTTAATTTTCAAAGTTTATATGTTAAGAAAATATTGTTTAATCAACGGAAGAAGCAGAAATATTAGGAAGAATTTTCTTTTTCACATATTGTTAGTTAGGGTTTCAAATCATGGCTGGGTTTGTACTACTGTTTTTGAAGTGCAGAAATTTTTACCCTTATAGCTTCTCTACATAATGGATGGATGTTCTGATCATTCATCTAAAAAATGGAAAAATTATTCATTCTAAGTGTTCACATTCATAATGGAAATTAGTCTACCACGATGACTTTTTTTTTAATTTTTAGATGCCACACCAAAAAGGGAAACAAAAAAAAAGTTTGGGGGAAAAAATTTTTTAATTTTACCAAGGGAAAAAAATCACGGGAATTTTAAACTCAAATTAAAAACAAAAAATAAACCATAAGTGATACAAAAAAAAAAATGGGGTTGAAAAAAAACCTTCCAGAGGGAAAATGCTAAAGGAAAATCACCAAGCTTTTGTTGTTGATTTAGAATATTTTTTAGTTTTTTTATCCCTGCTATGTGTCAAAATTATTTATTTTAATCACTATATGTTTACTTTACTGATTGCTTTTCAAGAAAAACCCCCGCAAAATTTCCCCTCTTCTTTCTTTGCAACCATGAGAAAAAATTACTCTCAGTCAGGCTGTCACACAGAAAAAACAGGGGATTTGATTATTTTGATCTTCCACTTTTCTTTTATTTTTTTGACACACAAAGTAAAAATTTGGGGCCCCACAGCTCATCTTCAATCTCTTACTATTTTTTTTGGGAGTCAAACCTTTTTCTGATAAACTAATTTCCAAAAAAAAACCCCCAGACTTGGAAAATTAAAACAGGGGGGAGCTTTGTGGCTGAAAATTTGGGTTGTGGAGATGGGAAAATGAAAAAACACCCCAAAAATTAAAAATCTTTTGTAACTAACAACTTTTCTGTTTCATTCAAACAGTTGTCCTAGCAGATCTTTCCCAATTTGTTCCATTTGAAATTTACTTTCCATAAAGGTGCACTTTTTGTAATGTTTATGTTCCCCAAATTTGATTTTTTTTTTTATACACTGTGTTTATCAAATGGTATACACTACTGAAGGTTGGGAAAAAACATTAAAAAAACATTTTTTGCAACCCTTTTTTCCAAACCCCCCTCCATTCAGGCTTCTTCATCATACAGAAAATAGGCAGGAAAAGTAGAGATGTGAAGACATGAACCCGCCCCTCACCCTTTTAAGTTTTTTTTTTTGGGGTTTTTCCCCCCACCCGGAGAATTTGGGTTTCCAAAAAATCTGAACCAACTGAAGGTCAAGACAGGGAGAATTTTTTTAAAAAATTGCTGTCTATGTTCATCTACCAACCTGTCGGGGATTGTATAACCCTTTGATAATCACTCCCGCCGGGGCACTGCAAACAATGGGAAATTTTTGGATAGAAGAGAAAAAAACCTTGGACAACTTTTCGGAGAATTGTTTTTTCTGAGAGGGAAAGACCCCCCATGGACATTTCACCACTAATACCGCACCTCTCCTTCCGCAGCATTTTAAATCTCAACACCCCGATCTTTTAAAATTTTCCAGACCCGGGGAAAAAACCCCCCAGGCTGAGGGATAAACCCCTATAACCCCCAAGGGTGATGGACTGATTACATCGCCCTTTAATTTCATCCCTGCCTACTTTCTTTTCATTTAAGAAGCCTACTGTGTAGGCGAAACGCCCAATAAAGTTGCCTAAAAGGGGTTTTTTGTCTTATTCCCCCCATGTTTATACTCTACTGTAAAATTCATGCAACTACAAACAAAAGGAGGTAGACTTTTGAGTATAACCAGTTTCTTTTTTGCATATAGGGAGAACACTGGGAAGAAATTGTTGAGAAGAGTTAAAAAGGAAAAAAAATCAGGGGATGCTTTTCCCCCCAAAACAATTTGCAAACAGTCATCAGATTTAAAAAATTTGTTTGGGGGAAAGATACTTCCAACCTTTTTTTGTTGGGTGTCCTAAGTCTGGGCTCAAAGAATGAAATGGGAAGGGGATAAAAGGTTGATGATGAGGATTTATCTTCGATGATCCCTTTGGGGGAAAGGCAAGGGAAAACCCCCTTCAGGAAATTGATTTAAAACGACTATATTGAAAACCTTTTGGTACTAAGAGGATAGTCAAGGTTTACACCTTTTGGGAAAAAAAGGAAAGTTTTTTCTTTTAACATGCTAAACCATTCCCCTTTCCAAGGGACATGACCCAACACTTCCCTAAACATTTTTTTCCCCGAGGAGCCAATACTCATTTTGGGTGCCCCCCAAACCCAGAATCTCCACATCTTTCCCTTTAGGGGGCAGGCAATTTTAACTCCCAATCCAGGACCCCAAGCCGGGGTACCTGGGGAAAAAACTGGGTTTAAAATGGCCCAAAAGCAAGGGGTAGTAACCTCTTTTTCTGGGTTCCCTCGAGCCACAGCAAGGGGGGGGAAACCCCCCCTGTATAATAAAAATGTCAGAATGATAAAAACTCTTTTTTTTTTTTCCCCCCTCCCAGTGGGAGATGGCAAAGTTAAAAAAATTGTAAAAAGGTTTCGTTTCACCCCGTTTTGGATTTAAAATTGTTTTCTAAGTTTCTTTAAAAAAAAGTATTTGTTTAAAAAGTTTTAAAATTTGATACCAAAATTTCCTTTTCCCTGGATGTTCCTTCATGTTATGAAATGTTCTTGTTCCAAGGGAATTTGGGTCTGCACCCCTTTCTTGGATTGGCCCGAATACCTATCATTTCCTAGGGGAACCCAAAACCCCCAAAAGGTTTAAAAAAGGGACAAAATTTAAAAATAGAAATAATATAATAATTTCATTGGGGAAAAGGGGGAAGAATCTTCCTCCAAAACCATGGATGCTGTAAGAGGCACCAAAAAAGCAGGGGGCAAGGGGGGAATTTTTCCTTTTAAAATTATTAAATGTAAAAAGAAAAACCCTCAGAAAACATTTCTTTTTTTTCACAACCCGATTGACCAAGGCAAAAGAAGAGCACAGCCCAAAGCTGGACCCCTTTGGTGCCCCTCGCCCCCTCCAGCCCTTTCCCAAGACCCCAATCCCCTCTTCCTTCCACACAGATTTTAAACCTCCAAATTTTATCCTCTTTTATCCCCTCTCTAAACAACCAACCCAATACCCCTTCAAAACCTTCTGGAAAAACTTTTTGTGACTCTGCACCTCCTAACCCTGCTTCAGAGTTTTGCAAACAAAATTAATTTCCCCATTGGGCCCCGCCCCATCATCTCCACTGTTTTCCCCGCCCCTTTTTCCCCACTTTGATCATTCACAACAAAAAGTTTTACATCCATATAAAATTGGGACCATTACCTTTTTTTTTTCTATGGATAACATTTTTGTTTTTACAGATTCTTTAATACACCACTTTACCTTTTTCCCCCCATCAGTTCCCCCTGGGTTTACCTGCCTTTTTAAAACCCCCTTTTTTATAAGTCCAATTTTCGGATCTGGGGCACATTCACTTCCCCCATACCCTTTGGTAATTTCTTTTTGAAATACAGAAACATCCATTGTGGTACCTCATATTTAATGGATTTTTATTCTAATTTGGTTTTTTTTTAAATGAAAAGGGTTTTTCATTCTAAAAACTTTAGATAGACTAATGCAATGTATGTTATTTTGAATTTCAGATGCCCCCAGAGGATTTGGATTTGTCATTGGTCAAGATGAAAGCTTATCCTAACTTACCAATATTGGAAATCAAGGAATTCAGTGTCTAGATTAAACCATTGAGTAACTTTCAAGTTATGGAAGGTAAAAAAACCCTTTCCCGGGGAAAAAAATGGTGGTTGCTACCAAGCTGGTTGGGTTTACAGAAAAAAAATTGTCAGGCAGGGCACTGAGCTCATGGTAAATTGGGCAAAGAAAAGAACACATTTCATTCTGGTTTTATGTATTGTTTAAAGTTCATTTCATCTTCCTCGCTTTTTTTTTAATGACCAGCAAACTATTAGCCTTTTCATTCCTTTTTTCTGCAAAAAATTGTGACAAGAATGCTACTTTCACAGTCTGGGTTGTCTAACAGAATCTGGGGATTTTCTGATTTTTATCTCCCCGTATTTTTTGATGTTTTTGTACAAATTTTTAAAGAGTTGACACAAACCGTGTTTTCCCGTCTCTGGCTTGTTCTCTTACATTGTATTCATCCTTATCTTGATGCAGTACTATGACACCGTATTTCTTATGCATGTGACGTCATTTGATTAGATTTTTTTATTGAAATTCCACTGTCATATATGCAACTACTTTTTAAAAAAAAGGGGTACAAAATTATTCTCAGATTTTCCATTTGTTTCTGCAGACGTCCGAATACAAGCCAAGAACTACTGGGGAGTTGGGAAAGGAATTTAAAAACATGGAGTCCTAACTTTACAAGACATAAAACAACTTTAAATTGTCAGGGGCAACTATAACTGTTCTAACACCAAGGAAAAATCAAAAAACCTCTTTTTTTTTAAATTTAAAATGGATTTCAAGGATGAGAATGGGAAAAGCAATAATGTGGGGGGGATAATGATAATTATCATCTAACAGTCCCTTTGGGGGGAAAGTCAGTGAAAAAAACTCCCGGGAAAAAGACAAACTGACTAAGGATTCTGCAAAAAATTTCAGGCACCGAAGAAGATAGTAAAATGATGCGGGATGTGCCTTGTTAAAAATTTATTTTATTTAAGGAGTGCATAGGGGGATTGATGAACATTTTTTTTTTTAACAAGTCCCGCCCCCACCAAGGCAGGTGACCCAAAAAAAAAAAGAAAATCCCCAAAAAGAAAATACTTTCATAATCATTCCCCTTTCAACCCCATCACAATAATCACTGTTTTTGCAGAGGGGTTTTTAAACAACAGTTTTGGGAAACATATACATAAAGATACACAACATATCCCCCCCAAACTGCTATCCAAAACCCCCCTTTTTGGGGTGCAGGCATTGTACTTCCCCTTTCCAGGACTCAAGTCCGGCTATATAAAAAAAAAAGTTTCCTGAACCCTTTTTACTAAATATTACCCCACCCACCCAACAGATCGCCCGGTCCCAAATACCATTCTTCTCCATTCACTCCTATCGAACACGCCATGCACGCCCGCTGGGAAATCCAAGCCCTCACCCCAAAGTTTTCCTTTTTTCCCCTTCCCTTTCCCAAACCTTTTAGGAAACCCCCCCCCCTCCCTTTCCTACAGATTTAAATGCTTTCCATTATTCTTTCTTTGATCCATTTTTCTCTAAATGACCAAACCAATTTTAACAACCCTCTTCAGCCCCCTTTACTAATACTTTTTTTAACTCCACGCCCCCCTAATTTCCAAACCCCCAATTTTTTGCATAATATTTACACCCCACCTTCCCTTAGAAGGGGGAAATTTCCAATTTTCCTTCCCAAACCCCCCCTCGCTGCTGGGATTTACAACCCGGGGCCCCACCCATATAAGAATTTTTGGTACTTTCTATACTTTCAAAATTCCCCTTTTTTTAAAACCGATAAATTTTTACTCCAAATACCCAATGCACCAATTTTCCACTTTTCCTTTCATCAATTTGTGATTAACCCCATCCTTCATAAATCCATCCCTGGGAACCCAACTCCCGGGGCTGAAAACATTCACTTCTTCCATTTCCCTCCCCAATTTAAAATCCAACCCTTTTTCTAAATCATTTTATACCTATCACCTTCTTCTTTTTTATGCTCACTTTCAACTTTCTACCTTTAAAACACTCCCCAAACTCATCCACTAACCTTTGCAATTTTTCTTTTGAATCTCCCATAACACAGTATCATCAGCAAAAAGTAACTGTGTCAATTAACATTTTGATTTTATTTCCCATAATTTTAATCCCCCCCCTCCCAACACCCAGCATTTACTTCTTTTTTCGAATTTATCTATAAATATATTTTTAAAAACCATTGACATTACAATCCCCGTCTAAGACCTTTCTTTTTCCGGGAAGTAGCTCCCTCTTTCCAAACTTAACCGAGCCCCCACTATCCTCATAAAACTTTACAGCATTTAGTAACCCCCCCACCCATTCCAAAAACGGGAACATCTGCCACATTGCCCCTCCCTATGCACTCTATCATATTTTTTTTTTTTTTTTAACAAGTCGGTCGTCTCCCCAAAAGGCAGGGGGACCCAAAAAGAAAGAAAATCCCCAAAAAGAAAAAAACTTTCATCATCATTCAACACTTTCACCACACTCCCCATTATCACTGCTTTTGCAGAGGTCCCAGAATACAACAGTTTTGAAGCAAATGATAAAAATACAACATATCCTCCAAACCCAAAAATCCCAAAACCCTTTAAAGTGCAGGCATTGTATTCCCCTTTCCCGGGGGACTCCTCCCACTATATGAAAATAACCGGTTTTCTTTTAATCCTTTAAAAATTACCCTGCTCACACTCCAACAGATCGCCCGGTCCCAAGTATCATTCGCCCCCATTCACTCCCATCTAACACGCTCATACGCTTTCTGGGAAATCCAAGCCCCTCGCCCCCCAAAACCTCCTTTACCCCCCTTTTTTCCCAACCCCCTTTGAGGACGACCCACCCCTTTTTCCCTTCCCCATAGATTTTTTGGGGTTTCCATGTCATTCTACTTTTGATCCATTCTTCAAATGACCAAAACCCCTCAACAACCCCCTTTTGCCCTCTGACTAATGCTTTTTTTTCCCCCACCTTTTTCCTAATTTCCCACCGAATTTTTTGCATAATATTTATCCCACATTGCCCCAGACAGACATTCCACTGCTTTTCCCAAAGCCCCCTCGCTGCTGCATTTACCACCCAAGCTTCACATCCAATAAGAGTGTTTACTACTTTTACTTTCATACATTCATATGCCTTTTCTAAATCCATAAATGCAAAAAAAATTCCCTTTTTATCTATTAACCCTTTTAGGGTCGACAGGCCCCCTCCAAACTCGCTTCAGGGTTTGGGCCCAAAATTTTAAAAAAAAAAAGGTTTTTCTTATGAAAAGGAAAAGAACTTTTCCCCATCATAAAGACACCAAAAGTTTGAAATTTGATGGAAAAAAATTACGAATTATGCTCCGGGTTTGTGGTCTCGCCCATGTTTACGATCAGCGATTTTGCCCCCTTTTAGTTTTATTTTTTAATTCCACTGTAATTTTGGGCAAAAAAATGAATACCTTTGCTAGAACTCCCTTTTTTCAAACAATTTCAAGAAACCACCCATTTATCAAATTCAACTATCCAGTAAAGTGGCGGGAAATTTTGCAATTTTGCCACTTCACACAAATTTCAAAAAAATGCCAACCGGAAAAGAGTCCAGAATAAACAAGAAAGACATTCCTGGCACTAAAATGACATTTCCCCCTGGTCATTAGTCAGTTCATTTCCCTCTATATTTTTTTTGCTTTCCACTTTGAATTTTTTTTAAACACAAAAATATAAATTTACTGTTATGGACTTCAATTTTGTGAAAAAAGGTATAAAAAATTATTGGCGGACTTTTTGAAAGAATAATTTGACTACCAGTTATTATTTTATTGGGCGCCAAAACATTTGTTTACTTTTAAAAATTTGGAAAAATCGAACATTTCTTTCTACTTTGAGCTCAATTCTCGGACCTTCATTGTAAAATCAGTCAAAATCATCTCAATTTTTGTAAAATGTCTTCCATTCTATAAAAAAGAGACCAAGAAAACTATAATACAACAATAAATACCAACGAAAACAATGGCCGCTTTTTTTATTCCAAAAACGGTTTAAAGTTTTGTTTTTCCCATTTGCACTTTTGCTGCAGGGTTTTTTAGACTGTGCAAAATGACCCATAGACCCCTTCTTTCATAATGAAGGCCTACCAGCTTTTCCCACTAGATTTGGGCGCTAGAATTTAGGGGTACTAGTATGTCAAAACCCCTTGGGCTGTTTACTAGTATGTCTGAAACCCCCAAAGGGTTAAATACTGTTCACAAAATGCTTCAATGTAAAACTTGGGTCTAAAATCCCATACCCCCTTGAAACCTCCTTGCTCATCCACAATCCCCCCCCTTCCCGTCTTAATTTAATTTTTAATAATAACCCTACCGCACACTTTTCTGTTATACCAATAAATTTTTCCCCTATAATTTTTTTAAAACCCCTTTTTCCCTTCCTTTAATATAAAGGACTATAACATGCTTCTTCCCTTATTTCCTTCCCCCCTTTCATACATTTATTAAAAAAAAGTACCAAAAAATTTTAAAACTATATCCCCCCTGTTTTTTTAAAATTTTACAATCCCATCAGTTCCAGCCGCTTTACTCCCCTTTCATTCTCTGTAATTTCCTTTCATACTCCCACACTTACATTCTGCTCTTCTTCACTCCTAAAAAAATGGTATAATTTCCAAAACATGAAAATTTACCCCTCCCCTTTCTTCCTCAAAAATTTAAAAATTCCTCAAAATATTTTCCCCTCTACCTAATACCTCCCTCTCCCCCTCTACTAACTCCTACTCTGTTTTTAACCACAAACCATACTTTTTCCCCAGGCTTTCTTTTAATTTTTTGAACTCTAAAAAATTTTTTTTATTTTCATTAAAATTTTTTGACAGGTCCTCCCACCCTTTTATCTGCCCCTCCTTTGACCCTTTACCACTCTTTCACCTTTTTTTACTTTCCAAAACTCTGCTCTTCTTTTAACACTTCTGCTTTGTAAAACCCCCATAAGCTACCTTTTCTCTTTTATCACACCCCTTTTCTTCATCATTCCACCAATCCCCTCTTTTCCCCCTCCCCACCCTCCCATAACC
>NC_091340.1:5755727-5788227 GCF_038502225.1 Cherax quadricarinatus | reverse complement strand
TACCCCTGGCACCCCAAATTTACCTACTACTCCCTCCATAACATTTTTACCCACTTTAGCATTAAAATCCCCAACCACCATTACTCTCACACTTGATTCAAAACTCCCCACGCATTCACTCAACATTTCCCAAAATCTCTCTCTCTCCTCTACACTTCTCTCTTCTCCAGGTGCATACACGCTTATTATAACCCACTTTTCACATCCAATCTTTATTTTACTCCACATAATCCTTGAATTAATACATTTATAGTCCCTCTTTTCCTGCCATAGCTTATCCTTCAACATTATTGCTACTCCTTCTTTAGCTCTAACTCTATTTGAAACCCCTGACCTAATCCCATTTATTCCTCTCCACTGAAACTCTCCCACCCCCTTCAGCTTTGTTTCACTTAAAGCCAGGACATCCAGCTTCTTCTCATTCATAACATCCACAATCATCTCTTTCTTATCATCTGCACAACATCCACGCACATTCAGACTTCCCACTTTGACAATTTTCTTCTTCTTATTCTTTTTAGTAATCTTTACAGGAAAAGGGGTTACTAGCCCATTGTTCCCGGCATTTTAGTTGACTTTTACAACACGCATGGCTTACGGAGGAAAGATTCTTATTCCACTTCCCCATGGATATAAAAGGAAAATTAATAAGACCAAGAACTATTAAGATAAAATCAAAGAAAACTCAGATGAGTGTGTATAAATAAATGTGTACATGTATGTGTAGTGTGACCTAAGTGTAAGTAGAAGTAGCAAGACATGCCTGTAATCTTGCATATTTATGAGACAGACAAAAGACATCAGCAATCCTACCATCATGTAAAACAATCACAGGCTTCGTTTTACACTCACTTGGCAGGACGGTAGTACCTCCCTGGGTGGTTGCTGTCTACCAACCTACTACTATATATATATATATATATATATATATATATATATATATATATATATATATATATATGAGAGAGAGATAGAGAGAGAGTGTATATCAAAGACCCCAACAGAATTAAGTCCTAGGTAATTTACAATAAGTATGATAAATGTACTTGTGTGTACCTAAATAAACTTATTGTCTTATCAAAGACAACACCACGAGCACAGTTCTGCTACTCTTGCTAAAAACGGGTTAACTGAATAAGTTACTATAGTCAGCAGGAGGAAGACACCATATACAAATTATAATACTTATATTTATTATTATTATTATTACGTGAAGCGGTAAATCCAATGGGGTCATACAGCGCCTGAAGAATATAAGGCAATCAGGTTCGATCTAAGGAAAGAGAGGCTAGCTCCAGTTCCTTGGATGAAGAGCCCATGCATACATGAAGCCAGAAGCAGGAGCAGGAAGCAGCAGCAACCAACCTTTTTCTCAGGATCAGAGGAAGCAGCGGAGTCAGATTCGTCCCCTTCACTATCTCCACTCCTGTCGTCCTCCAGAGCCTCAGTTACTGAAGAAGGAGAGTCCTCCTTCAGCTTCTTGGCTTCCTGCTCCTCCTCGTCCTCGGCTGGTCGCTTCTCAGGCGTCATTATGGTCACTTTCACAGAGAAATAAGAGAGTGGTGAGTGTTGAGGTCCAGCGTCAGCTTCCCGGCATCAAACAAGCCACTGTCCGAATTATTGTCAAATTGACTTCCATATACTAAATAATTTTACAATTTATCCTTCATACGTAACAATAACTATCCACAATAATTCTAGGTACTTCATTATAAACACTCTTTCCTGGCATAAATTAATAAACTCAATATGGTTTATTTCCATTTGTCACTTTTTTTACTTATTTCCACTGTTTTCATCAGTAATAACAACATAAATATTCATATATAATTTCATTAATTACGCATGCGTATTATCGTCACCTCTTTCAAAAATTATAATGTAAATAATAAATCCTACGATAAATTATTATTTTTTGAAGACAATAATTCCCGTCACATGATTTCTTATTAAAAACCACCAAAATACTCTTTTACAACACTGAACTAGAACCATTAAAAAAAGTAGACTTCAGTCGCAAATCGCAAAAATTTTCAGGGGGGACTCAATACAGTATACGAGGGTAATTAAAAACAATAAAATAAAATAGGGAAGAAATATATTAAAGTCGTGTGAACAGTTTGAAATAAGCCTCCGACGCTTCCCTTTTCTTTTGTTTACGTTAGTGAGGCGGCGCCATCTGTCTCAGCTGCCACTCTCTCTCTCTTATCTGCTGATATTGTCCCTTTATTTCCACAGGTTACATCGTTCTTTTATGCAGCTCGATGGAATTTAATGGTGGGGGTAGCAAGCCCCTAGTTATGCTGGGCACTTAATGCCAGCTAAAGCCCGAAAGACTCCGTATCTGGAGAAAATGCTCTGCATATACCCGAAATACTCTGTACATACCCGATATGCCCAAAATATTCTGCATAAAGGGGATTTCTATAAGGCACTTTATATTTCTCAATACTAGGTCAATTGTATACTGTATTGTATGGACAAACAGCTGTATGACCCTTATGGGTTTAGCGCTTAGTTATGATTATAATAATTGTATAGACAAGAGATATAAGTTAAGATTTTGTTCGGATTTTTAACGCCGGAGGGTTAGCCATCCAAGATAACCCTCCTCTCGAGGGACTGTGTCTTATTTCTATTGGGGTCCTCAACCTTGTTCCCCAGGATGCAACCAACACCAGTCGACTAATACCCAGGTACCTACTTGCTTGCTGGGTAGACGTGGACAGTAGGTATAAGGAAACTTGCCCATGTTTCCACCTTTGCCGGGGATCGAATCACGGACACTTGAGGCGAGAGAGTTGCCTATCAGACCACGGAACACCGTTTACCTGGAGAGGGCTTCGGGGGTCAACGCCCCCGCGGCCCGGTCTGAGACCAGGCCTCATGGTGGATCAGGGTCTGATCAACCAGGTTGTTACTGCTGGCCGTACGCAAGCTGACGTGCGAACCACAGCCCGGTTGGTCAGGTACTGACCAACCGTGTTGTCATTTACATATTAGAAGATCACGGAACACATTCTGCATGCATGTCTATAAAGATATTGTTACATATGACAAAGGTAACAAATATACATGAAAACTGATTTAAGTTGTAAGAACCCCTTTGGTTTAGAAAGACACGTAAGCAAACACTATAACATATTTATTAGAAAACGTCTCGGTCCTGGGACCTTGATCACTTCTAACATACAGAGGTAGAAAGATGATGAGGTAGACGATGAAATCATGTGACTCCTGTGTTGTTGGGTTGGTGCTGCTTAAGTATCACGTATGCCAACCCAACAACACAGGAGTCACATGATTTCATCGTCTACCCGTCCTCATCATAGGTAGAGGTTGTTTTGATAAAGCCCTGCCTCGCATGGGCCAGTAGGCCTTCTACAGTGTTCCTCCATTCTTATGTTCTTATGACATTCCTCAGGTCACGTGCGTCACATCTCACTCTCCGCCTATATATATATAATGTCTTTCTACCTCTGTATGTTAGAAGTGATCAAGGTCCCAGGACCGAAACGTTTTCTAATAAATATGTTATAGTGTTTGCTTACGTGTCTTTCTAAACCAACTTGTCAGTATTTATTACCAAGGTTTATACCAAGAACCTCTTTATCCGAGGGGCATTCATATAAGTAAATGGACAATACATAATATATTGTTACAATTATCGTGCATAGTAAGATGCAAATTATCAAAGACCCCAATGGAAATAAATATATCAATAATAAAATTTATTTTTAAAGGAATAGAGCGGTAAGCCAGAGGAAGGCCAACCCTCCAGGTAAGGCCTCAGTCAGATGACCAAAAGCTCCAGTGGTGCGTCATTACAAGATTAGCTAAGACCCACGTCATTATTATTATTATTATTATAATAAAAAAGAAGCGATAAGACCCACGTCAGGGCACCCTTATTCTGTGTCCTGACAAACCTCATTTAACGTAAACAGGAAATACCTGGAGGTGTTTCGGAGGTCAACGCCCCCGCGGCTCAGTCCATGACCAGGCCTGTACAAGAATGGTATATAATACCGACAAGATGATAACTGAGACATGTGCAACATCTGGGTATCTTTATTGTAGACGTTTCGCCATCCAGTGGCTTTATCAATACAGATTCTAGGATATAATTTGAAGACAGAACTATATACAAAAGATGAGGTAATCAGTCCCTCAGCTTTGGAGTTGGTGTGAAGAGCACCGTAGTCGTGAAGATTCTGGAGCATGAAGCACGAAGACGACCAGAGCTGTCGTGAGATGAGAAGGAAGAAGGATGAGGAAGGATGGAAATACTGGAAAAGGACGGGAGGGAGGAGGAGAAGAGGCAAGTGACCCAACCACTTTGGGACTTGTGGTACGGAAGTACTGCAGGCGTAGCTGGAGATGGATGACAGACGACAGTACTTGGCTCACAAGGAGGGGATGACAAAGGCGGCGGCAGGAGCTGGGAAGGTCAGAAGGCAGCCAGCAGGATGAGGTGTATAGTTGATGGTCGGTGGGAGGCTTATTAAACTAGTGTCCCAGAACGCAGAGACAAGAACTTCGTTTTTGGTAGATGGATGAGGTTAAACGTGCCGTCGGGGTTTACCCAAGGAGCAGTAAGGATACTGAGCACGTCGGCAAGGCTGCAGGGATGTGGTCCAGTACGGGTGAACTTAGCATGTCCATTCTGGAGGAGGTGGATCAACGTCCGGGGAATCAACGTTGTAGGATACTGACGAGTAGTGTAGAAAGTGATTCCAGGTATTTCGAGGCTGTCATCATCAGAGCCTGAGGCAGGCGAAGTCGTTGGTTGGACAGTTTTAGTGGTGATGGAAGACGAGGACGCTGCTTGTGTCTTGACAGATGTGGTGGCTGGCGTTGGAGGCGGTTTCTCATTGGTGGAGGGAGGTGAAGGCAATTGGGGCAGCGAGGGCTCTGATTGGTTCCTGGCAGTGGTGGTGGCTGGAGGAGGAGGCGGTCTCTCAGTGGTGGATTGCGAAGTAGAGCAAGTAGCTTCTGCAGAAATCATATCTTGCAAGCCATCTGGTGCCTTGAAGCTGACGTTTTTTTGGAATAATCTTCAAAACATCAGCTGAAGCAGGACTAGCTGGGAAGTTGAATAATGGCAGACTGTTGAGGGCAAGAATATCATTCATAGTTCTACTAAAACAACCCGGGTTAGCTGCATTTTGCATGTGTGCATACATCAGGCAGTAGTAGAATTTTGTTGAAATATCATCTGGTAGAGGAGAAGCAGTGAGTGGTGGAGGCTGCTGAGTGGCTTGTAAAATCTTGGTGGTGGTTGTCTGTAGCTTAGCTATAGCAGCATAAGTAGGAGAGTTTCAAAAAGACCCCTCTTGGTATGACCTACTTCCACAGGGGAATCCCGTCTACCAGTGACTATGCCCTCGTCTGCTACCCGTCCCAAGCCTGGCGTTAGTATCTAAGCGCCAGTCTCCTTGCCTCTGCTCCAGAATCTTCACGACTACGGTGCTCTTCACACCAACTCCAAGGCTGAGGGACTGAGTACCTCATCTTTTGTATATAGTTCTACCGTTTTCAAATTATGTCCTAGAATCTGTACTGATAAAGCCACTGGATGGCTTTAAAGATACCCAGATGTTGCACATGTGTCTCAGTTTTCATGACCAGGCATCGCGGTGGATCAGGGCCTGATCGGCCAGGCTGTTACTGTTGGCTGCACGCAAACCGACGTACGAGCCACAGTGTCGTGTTTTTTTTTTTTTAGGAGATATAAAGGTTGGAGATAAACACACTTGTTGGATGGTAACACTATATTGCAGTGTGTGTAAGGAGAGAGCCCAAACTGCCCTGTTGCCTGTTGTAGACCTATGCTGGACTGAGGCCGATGCAGCGCGTCCCACGCACTCATGCCGCATCACGTGACGTCATACAAACTAGTCACTAGGCCTAGCAAAGGGGTCGTGTATGTAAAACATATGGATGGTACTAACTATAATACTCAGATAAGCTATACAACACATGTAGGGGATCAGCAACTATGCTGACAACAGCCCGGTTGCCTGGAAGCACTTGACTTGTACTCACTGGAGCGCAGGCGAGAGAGATGCATCATAATCTGCACGTGGAAGATCCTGGAAGGACTGGTCCCTAATCTGCACACAGAAATCACTCCCTACAAAAGCAAAAGACTTAGCAGGCGATGCAATATACCCCCAATGAAAAGTAGGGGTGACATTGGTACACTAAAAGAAAACAAATAAGTGCCCGGGGCCCAAGACTGTTCAACAGCTTCCCACCAGCCATAAGGGGAATTACCAATAGACCCCTGGTTGCCTTCAAAAAGGAGCTGGACAGATACCTAAAGTCAGTGCCGGATTAGCCGGGCTGTGGTTCGTACGTTGGACTACGTGCGGCCAGCAGTAACAGCCTCGTTGATCAGGCTCTGATCCACCGGGAGGCCTGGTCATGGACCGGGCCGCGGGGACGTTGATCATTGGAGTGCCCCCCAGGTAGGTAGACTCCAGGAAGGTGCCTGTCTAGCTCCCTCTTGAAGACAACCAGGGGTCTATTGGTAATCCTTATATATGCTGGGAGGCAGTTGAACAGTCCTGGGCCCCTGACACTTATTGTGTTTCTTAGCGTACTCTGGCGCCCCTGCTTTTCACTGGGGGAATGTCGCACCGCCAGCCGAGTCTTTTACTACAGTGTGATTTCCGTGTGCAAATTTGGGACTGGTCCCTCTAGGATTTTCCAAGTGTATATTATGTATCTTTCTTGCCTGTGTTCCAAGGAGTACAGGTCAAGGGACTAAAACCGTTCCCAGTAATTTAGGTGCTTTATTGTATTTATACTTGCAGTGAAAGTTCTCTGTATAATATTCAGGTCTGCAATTTCGCCTGCCTTGAAAGGGGCCGTTAGTGTACAGTAGTATTCCAGCCTGGAGAGAACAAGCGATTTGAAAAGAATCATTATGGGCTTGGCATCCCTAGTTTTGAAGGTTCCCATTATCCATCCTATCATTTTCTTAGCAGATTTAGTAGATACAGTGTTGTGATCTTTGAAAGTGAGATTCTCTGTGTCCATAATTACTATCGCATTTGGTTTGTCTGTTTCGTAAGATGAAGTCTAGACTCTTTCCTTAATTCATGGTATAACTTAACAAATCTTTGAGGACAATTGTGTTGCAGAGGTCCGGACAAAGCTCAGACAAGCAAAATCTATAGTAATTATGAACAAGATAGATTATAGTGGAAAAATGGGCATGTTATTAGAAGACGGAGGATTAATGGTCCCTCACGCGGATACCTACTAAGTTTCCCTAGGTAGGTTTTTTGAAAGATTACATTTGTTAAGCTCACATGATAATATGTGTAAGTTTCTGCACAAATTAGTGAAATATGCCAAAATATTTTAGTTTAAGGCGCCCAGTGGAAATAAAATTTACGCAGTTTTTGTTTACAAAACAGGTCGGAACATGTTACATGTGGGTGGTTGCTTTGAGAATTATACACAGTTGGGTATCGTTTTCAATTCATTGGAGATGATATACAAAGACAGTAGATGAGGTTATCAGTCCCTCGTCCCGGAAAGTGTTTAGTACCTCAATCTTGTTGAGTTTCAAGTCTATCCACTAAACGAGGATCAACAGGGAATAAAGGAAAGAACTCAGCGTATATTCATAGATATGCACGCTCATCGGTGTATATACACTGAAGATTGATGATTAAGACAAGTCTTAATCATCAACCTGTCTGTATAGTACGGTACTCCTTTGTTTTAATTATACTTATCAAGGTGTTTTATTCTTTAAATCTTAAGTGTTTAGCGGATCCTAATTAGCATAATACTATAATGATTACTAATTAGTGGTTAACGTTAAAACTCTTTATTTAGGAACACGTCAACATGTGTACGCTTACCATAAATAGTAACGTGTGTGAATTACCTAGGATAATCAATAAAGTCAAAAGTGTCTTATTTCCATTGTAAGGACCCAAATGGTAAGCTTTTAGGAGCAGAGTTTATTTGGATTATTAACTCGGAGGGTTAGTAACCCAATGAAGACATGTTATCAAATTGGCTTGCTGTTATTGGGCTCTTTGAATCCTCTCCCCAGGATGCGAATCAGAGGCGTCGCTAGAATTGGTATCACCCAGGGCAGCATGTTTGGTATCACCCCCATGAAATTCAAGGGCAGGGGGATGCGGGGGTAAACTCCAGTTATGTCACTACTGCATGACCAGTGACAAATGTTTAGCAATGAGAAAGTTTAAGGGCTATAAACTGAACAGGAGTAATATTGAGGAAACAAACTAAAATACCATTTTGAGTACAGCCAACAGATCCTACATTTATTATCTTCAACAATGCCCTCCCCCCAAAAAAAAAAATTAAAAATAAAGAAAAACATTGCAATATCAGAGAAACACTAGTTCCAATATGACCATGAGTACAGGTAACATCTCAGTGAATCTGATCTTACATTTCCTTGCCTTCAATTATGCAAAATCATCTATCACATCATCAAAATCAATCAATCACATCATCAAAATCAACGAAGAATTCTTCTCTTATGTTGGTGCAGTACTGTTTTGTGCATTAGTGTCACCTTCTTTAGAGGCTCTATGGTGTCACCCCTTAAATGGTGTCACCCGGGGTGGCCCGCCCCCCCTTACGACGCCTCTGATGCTAATCACACAAGTCGCCTAACACCCAGGTGCCTACTTCTTGCTTGGTGAAAAGGGGCAGCAGGTGTCAGGAAACTTGCTCGACGCATCCTCTGGTTAGATGTCTGCGCAGGTGTTTCTTTCCTCCAGCAACCAAGGAGCTAAATACAGGAGGAGGAAGCTTATTCTCACCCCAGAACATAAAGATAACTTTATTAACCACTTGGATCAATGGTATAAGAATTACGAGCCCATTGGCACACAAAAATTCAATGATGATTTAGTTGCCACTATTTATTTATTTATTTATTTATAAATTTTAGCATACATACAGAGGTACAAAAAAATACAGATAAGAGCAGTATGCCAAAGCCACTTATACTATGCATAGCATTACGGGCTGGCTTAAAATTAACTTAAGATTAACTAAGCAATGATGAAATCAGTGATAAGACATTATTGTAAACAGATAACTATAAAGTACAAGTGAGTATTACAAAGACAGGTCATGTGGTTGCATGCATTGCTGTTCATTCAGGTAGTGTATTTGAAAAAAAAAATAATAACAAAGTTAGGTTTAACATTTATGTGATATAATTGTGAGTAACATTTTGGATATACAATTTATAAGGTTCAGTTATTCAGTATTTATTTGGTTTTGAGTGAGTAAGTGATCTTTGAGAAGAGACTTGAATTTATAAACAGGTAGTGTTTCTTTTATATTTACAGGTAATGAATTCCAGATTTTAGGGCCTTTTATGTGCATTGAGTTTTTGCATAGTGTGAGATGGACACGAGGAACATCAAAGAGTGATCTGTGCCTTGTGTTATGGTCATGTGTTCTGTTGAGGTTGGCAAAGAGATGTTTGAGGGGAGGGTTAATATCAGAGTTAAGTGTTCTATGTATGCAATAGGTGCAATAATAAGTATGGATGTTTTGTATGGTGAGTAGGTTGAGTGTTTTGAATATTGGTGGAGTGTGCTGCCTGTAGTGAGAATTTGTTATCATTCTAACTATTGAGACTGTCCTCACAGATCAAGTGGGAAGGAAAAGAAAACATAGACCTTCCACTGTAAATGACAATAAAAACCAATGTAAATACTATAATGATCCACAGCTACGCAATCTAACACATGCAGCAGCTGGGAGGATTGGTAAAGCATACCGTGAATGTAGAACCCCAGACCTGCTCAGAACGTTCCAAGCTGTACTAACAAATGCAAGGAATAGAAAGCAAGAACTTAGGCAACAGGAATGGGAACAATTTGTTAGTGGATTAAATAGGTCCACCCCTTTAAGTTTGGCTTGGAAAGGTATAAATAAAATAACCGCGAAAAAGTCTGGCAATATTGCTCATACCTTTCCTGTTGAAAAAGCAAATGACCTCATAAATGACTGGTCCAAAACATCCAGGCATGAAAACCTTCCATCTCATATTAAAAAAAAATTAGAGTGCGCTTCTGAAGAAATGTTGAAACTGATTAATTTTATGAGCCAAAATACTGATGAGAGTGATTGCCTCTTCACCGAGTGTGGCATGCAAAGAGTACGTAACCTTTATTCGGCGCATGTACACACCCTCATTGAAAGGCTATCTACCCCAACCAGCAAACCAGGTACTAAGGGTTGATGATGGGGCCCCGTAGTTTAATCAGTACTCAGGTTCCAGCCAATGAGAAGATGGTTTTGGCAATCGCAGAGGTGTTGTGGGTACCACTCACCTGTCTGCCCTTGTCATTCCCATTCTAGAGCTGGTTGAAGCACGGTCTGCTCTCTAGTGGCTTCTATTCTGCCTTGCTTACCGTGGAGTGCACTAATACCTATTGTTGTACATAGTGTATATAGTGTACATACTTCTGTTCTAAATTGGTGAAGGATAATACAAGTCAAAAGTTTTTCTGCTGTTTATTTTGCTCCCTTTACACCCAGGATAACAGGCCTTTGGGACTCATGGGTTGTAATACCGAGTATGAATTAGATAATGCATTAACTAAAGGTCTATCAACTGCTCCTGGAGAGGATGGTATAACCTACGATATTCTCAGAACTCTAAGGCACGTGCCTGATAATCCTTTGTTGTCAGTGTATAATACCAGTTACATTGAGGGAATTCTTCCTACTTCCTGGACCAATAGTCTCATTGTGCCTATCCCTAAGCCCCAGCAGCCTGATACATTTAGACCGATCTCCTTAACTAGTTGTCTTTGTAAAACTTTTGAAAGAATGATATTTAAACTGTACCACAGAATCAGACACCAACTTTCCCCCTGCCTCTATGGGTTCATGAAAGGTAAAAGTGTGCAGAACTGTATTTCCACCTTTCTCACTGCACACACCTCTACTAGTTTTACCACTTTTCTTGATCTGAAATCTGCATTTGATATTGCGAACAGAACCGTTATACTACATGAACTAGCCAAAATGAATATTGGTGGTAGCTTACTCTGCTGGACAATAGGATACCTGTCAAATAGAGTATCCTCTGTCCTCTTCCAAGGCTTTAGAAGTGAATCTAAAGAAATGTCTTTAGGTACACCGCAGGGAGGAGTTCTCAGTCCCATGCTGTTTAATATTCTGATTAATGCTCTTCTTGATTCATCTAAACATGTAGCTATAAGCTATGCTGATGACATCATGATCCATACAACAGGGCATAAGAAGATAAGTACCATTCTTAATGAAGATCAAGCAATTTGTCATCGACTAGGCCTCATAATATCTTCCTCTAAAACAAAGATATTAGCAAACGACATTCCCCACCCATCTATTTGCAGGGTGAAAACATTAGCTACGGTAAAACGTACAGATATCTTGGTGTAGATGTACCCTTTAACAAATCCACTGTACCACAACTAAATAAGAAATGCAAAGATAGACTAAATGCTCTCAAAGCTGTTGTTGTCTACAACCCCAATTATGGTGCTAATGTGAGAATCGTCAGAATGATGTACATAGCCTATGTCAGGTCCTTAATTAATTATGCTACTCCCATGTTGATATTAGCTAGAGAAAGTTCTCTCCGACCCTTGGAGTTAATGCAAAATGAAGCTCTCAGAATTATTCTTGGGTGTCTCAAATCTACAAAGGTTCCTAATATGAGGAAGGAGCTTTGTATTTCTAGTATCAGTGATAGGATTGTTGAGATTAACACTGTACTCGGTATCAGAATGTTAAGAAATGAACCAGACACTGTCACAATGAATCTTATTAAGTGTCTAGAAGTAAATACACACATCTAAATGGACTGTGAAAACGTGCAATTACATTAAGTTTTATAACCTGCATGAACTGCATCACTGTAGACAACAAGAGTATTTCACCCCTCCATGGAAGATGTGTTCATTTAATATCACATACCTACAAGTCCCTCCCAAAAAGCTCATTGCTAGTAATTCCTTCCTTAAATCACTTGTTAAAGCAACTGCTCAAGAAGAAATTTCTCGCGTAATAAGTTATCACAAGTTATATATACTGATGGGCCTAAACAGGAGTCTTCTGGCAGGGCTGCATCTGCTCTTGTTGCCACCTCCCTAGTTAAGAACGATAATAAACTTGTTGAACTAGGCATATGAATTAACAACTGGGCATCTACACTGCAAGCTGAATTGTCTGCAATCCTAATGGCGCTAAAGCTAACTTATGACACTGAGCTTTACTATCATCATTACTGATTCTATGTCATCATTGAAGGCTCTTGATATAATGACTCCAGCAACATACTCATTGGAGAAGATTAGATTTTGCCACCGAAGTGGCTAGTTTATTGTGCACCCCATATCCATCCTGTGGACGGTACCGCGAGAGCATACCTGGAGAGAGTTCCGGGGGTCAACGCCCCCGCGGCCCGGTCTGTGACCAGGCCTCCTGGTGGATCAGAGCCTGATCAACCAGGCTGTTGCTGCTGGCTGCACGCAAACCAACGTACGAGCCACAGCCCGGCTGATCCGGAACTGACTTTAGGTGCTTGTCCAGTGCCAGCTTGAAGACTGCCAGGGGTCTGTTGGTAATCCCCCTTATGTGTGCTGGGAGGCAGTTGAACAGTCTTGGGCCCCTGACACTTATTGTATGGTCTCTTAACGTGCTAGTGACATCCCTGCTTTTCATTGGGGGGATGTTGCATCGTCTGCCAAGTCTTTTGCTTTCGTAGTGAGTGATTTTCGTGTGCAAGTTCGGTACTAGTCCCTCTAGGATTTTCCAGGTGTATATAATCATGTATCTCTCCCTCCTGCGTTCCAGGGAATACAGGTTTAGGAACCTCAAGCGCTCCCAATAATTGAGGTGTTTTATCTCCGTTATGCGCGCCGTGAAAGTTCTCTGTACATTTTCTAGGTCGGCAATTTCACCTGCCTTGAAAGGTGCTGTTAGTGTGCAGCAATATTCCAGCCTAGATAGAACAAGTGACCTGAAGAGTGTCATCATGGGCTTGGCCTCCATAGTTTTGAAGGTTCTCATTATCCATCCTGTCATTTTTCTAGCAGATGCGATTGATACAATGTTATGGTCCTTGAAGGTGAGATCCTCCGACATGATCACTCCCAGGTCTTTGACGTTGGTGTTTCGCTCTATTTTGTGGCCAGAATTTGTTTTGTACTCTGATGAAGATTTAATTTCCTCATGTTTACCATATCTGAGTAATTGAAATTTCTCATCGTTGAACTTCATATTGTTTTCTGCAGCCCACTGAAAGATTTGGTTGATGTCTGCCTGGAGCTTTGCAGTGTCTGCAATGGAAGACACTGTCATGCAGATTCGGGTGTCATCTGCAAAGGAAGACACGGTGCTGTGGCTGACATCCTTGTCTATGTCGGATATGAGGATGAGGAACAGGATGGGAGCGAGTACTGTGCCTTGTGGAACAGAGCTTTTCACCGTAGCTGCCTCGGACTTTACTCTGTTGACGACTACTCTCTGTGTTCTGTTAGTGAGGAAATTATAGATCCATCGACCGACTTTTCCTGTTATTCCTTTAGCGCGCATTTTGTGCGCTATTACGCCATGGTCACACTTGTCGAAGGCTTTTGCAAAGTCTGTATATATTACATCTGCATTCTTTTTGTCTTCTAGTGCATTTAGGACCTTGTCGTAGTGATCCAATAGTTGAGACAGACAGGAGCGACCTGTTCTAAACCCATGTTGCCCTGGGTTGTGTAACTGATGGGTTTCTAGATGGGTGGTGATCTTGCTTCTTAGGACCCTTTCAAAGATTTTTATGATATGGGATGTTAGTGCTATTGGTCTGTAGTTCTTTGCTGTTGCTTTACTGCCCCCTTTGTGGAGTGGGGCTATGTCTGTTGTTTTTAGTAACTGTGGGACGACCCCCGTGTCCATGCTCCCTCTCCATAGGATGGAAAAGGCTCGTGATAGAGGCTTCTTGCAGTTCTTGATGAACACAGAGTTCCATGAGTCTGGCCCTGGGGCAGAGTGCATGGGCATGTCATTTATCGCCTGTTCGAAGTCATTTGGCGTCAGGATAACATCGGATAGGCTTGTGTTAATCAAATTTTGTGGCTCTCTCATAAAAAATTCATTTTGATCTTCGACTCTCAGTCTGGTTAGCGGCTTGCTAAAAACTGAGTCATATTGGGACTTGAGTAGCTCACTCATTTCCTTGCTGTCATCTGTGTAGGACCCATCTTGTTTAAGTAGGGGCCCAATACTGGACGTTGTTCTCGATTTTGATTTGGCATAGGAGAAGAAATACTTTGGGTTTCTTTCGATTTCATTTATGGCTTTTAGTTCTTCCCGCGATTCCTGACTCCTATAAGATTCCTTTAGCTTAAGTTCGATGTTTGCTATTTCTCTGACCTGTCTCCCTACGCATTTCAGATATATTGACCTCTTTTAGCCGCTCTGTTATTCTTTTCCGTCGCCTGTAAAGGGAGCGCCTGTCTCTTTCTTTTTTACATCTACTTTTTTTTCTTAGAGGAATAAGCCTTGTGCATACATCGAGTGCCACCTAGTTAATCTGTTCTAGGCACAAGTTGGGGTCTGTGTTGCTTAGTATATCTTCCAAGCTTATATCGGTTAGGACTTGGTTTACTTGGTCCTACTTTATGTTTTTGTTATTGAAGTTGAATTTGGTGAATGCTCCCTCGTGACTAATCTCATTATGTCGGTCTGGGGCTCCGCGCATACATGACTGAACCTCAATTATGTTGTGATCTGAGTATATTGTTTTTGATATGGTGACATTTCTTATCAGATCATCATTGTTAGTGAAGATGAGGTCTAGTGTATTCTCCAGTCTAGTAGGCTCTATTATTTGCTGGTTTAAATTGAATTTTGTGCAGAGATTTAAAAGCTCGCCTGAGTGTGAGTTTTCATCAGAGCTGCCTCCTGGTGTTATTACTGCAACAATATTATTTGCTATATTCCTCCATTTTAGGTGCCTTAAGTTGAAATCCCCCAGGAGCAAGATGTTGGGTGCAGGAGCTGGAAGGTTTTCCAGACAGTGGTCAATTTTTAACAGCTGTTCCTGGAATTGCTGGGATGTTGCATCCGGAGGCTTGTAGACTACCACAATGACTAGGTTTTGGTTCTCGACCTTTACTGCTAAAACTTCCACTACATCATTTGAGGCATTTAGCAGTTCTGTGCAAACAAGTGACTCTGCAATGTACAGGCCAACCCCCCCCTTTTGCCTGTTCACTCTGTCACATCTGTATAGGTTGTAACCTGGGATCCATATTTCGTTGTCCAAGTGATCCTTTATGTGGGTCTCAGTGAAAGCCGCGAACATTGCCTTTGCCTCTGCAAGCAGTCCACGGATGAAAGGTATTTTGTTTGTTGCTGGCTTTAGACCCTGTATATTTGCAAAGAAGAATGTTATCGGACTGGTGGTATTGTTGGTACTGGGGGGGGATTTTTTTTCCGGCATTAGTATCTGTATCTGTTGGTTTGGAGTGGAGGCCATCGACTGTGGTTCCACTCCAGGAATGACTGGATTTGGTGTACGATTTCTGCCATTTCCTGCCAGTTTTTTTTCCTTCCTGGCACTAAAAAACCTCTCCCTCTTGAGTGGCTGTGGCTACCCAGGTATTCCCATGGCCTGGATGTTTTGTATCTTTTTGTCCCCTTTAGATGGTATGCCTGGCAATTTAAGTTATAGCACAGTCTTTCCTGTACTGAAGAGGTACACAGTTCAGGGTGAAAAAGCTTACAGGAAGGGAGTTTGCATTTTCCTGTTGTCATATGGGCATGGCATTTTCTAGGGTGGTCATAGTTGCACGTCCCATCTGTTTTTCCAGATTTCCCATGCCAGCAGATACCGAGTGCATAGTATGTGCACAGGCTTGGTTTCCGTTTGCCTTGGGTTTCTGTGACTGTATTCCCTGTTGGTGCATGTTTCCCTGTCTTACTTCTATCCTCCCTAGCACCAACAATGGAGCTCCCACCAGTTGTTTTTGGTAATATATCCTCACTTGCTAGAACTTTAATTTGTGTCATCAATCCTATACGATACATCCCTCTAGCGCCTGGAACCAATCTTGGGCGGAAAACATTATATACTGAGTCAAAAAAGGAGAATTAGTGTGCACTGCGTAGCAGAGTTTACTGCCAGAGGGGAATCATAGGCCGTGTGGAAAAAAATAATAATAATTGAACTTTTCATGTCAGAGGAAAGAAAGTCTCCCTGATAACATTGAGTATACATAGTGTATAGTGTATACTACAGTGGCTCCCTAGTATATTGATGATAAAGGCTAAAGTGTCATTTGAAAACAGGTGAATTTGTAAATGAAGTGATAAGCCTATAGAGGAAGGTGCCAGAAGTCGCCAGAAACTTACCACAGGTCAGCTGTTTTTAATAATCTTCCTGGCCTGCTAGTGTACTCGCATAAATCTAGTGATACCAGTGAATAGCAGAATACAGTGTTGTAGTAGCAACTAACCAGTATTATAATGGTACTTAGTGGAGTGGAGTGACTTTCATTAGTTTCTTTTCTTGAAATACGAGACGTTACTGTGAATTTCATATAACCTGTAGTTACCAGCGGTCGCAATATACACAACGAGAAGCAATTATTACTACAGAAAAAGCGTCCTTCCTCCAAAATTTGCACCAGTCAACTATAGTGATAATATAGCATTTATTGTGGTGGAGACGAAAAAAAAAAAAAAAAAAAAAAAAAAATAGAAAAGCCAGATACAGCGATTGATAAACAAGGAGGTGACCGTTCGTCATTGTAGGAGCTGCCAGATATCACCGGCTCTTCAACACGCAAGTTATACTTTTGTATCAGTCAAATCACATATTACTCGGGTAGATAATTTCCAGTAGATCCTTCATGTGTTAGCTCAAATCACCGACCAGTATGTTTTAAATAAGTGACCCACTGATCAGAGCAGATCGACTGGTCCGGACCCTTGACTGGTCCGAACACTTGACTGGTCCGAACCCGGGACTGGTTTCAAACAGTTTCTTTGGACAATAAAGCAGACTGTAAACGGATGGGGTTGTAGGCGCCCTTATAAACACAAACATTAAAAATCAGGAACGCGACGGTAAGCTGTCCAATATACAAAAAGAGTTAGAAACAGAAATACAAATAGCTAGAGCTTCATTTAAGATTATTAATATAATATTCAAGAGGTTGCTAGTAGAATTGCAGTAAATCAACCATTCAAATCATTATGAAGCTGTGTGTAGTCTGTGGTCAGTCAAACAAACGGGCTTCCACATGGATAAATTGTCATTTTTGTGGAAATTGGTGTCACGCCCCTTGTGCAGATATCCCAGAACTAGCTACAAGCAGTATTAAAACAGAGAAGTGTTTCTGGGTATGCCCAAATGAGGAAAATCTGTGGACTAAAATCACAAGGGTATTAAAAGAGGACAACATCAAAGCTGCTTTCATAGAAAACCTGGAAGCTTTCTACAACAGATGGGAACATAAAAAGTCTGGGCTGAATGGTACTGCCCTTGATACTGGCCATGTAGTCACAAACTGTAAGGCTGGAGGTGATGTCCTGGGAGACAGTAATAGTAAAGCTGGAGGTGCTGTCCTGGGAGACAGTAATGGTGAAGCTGGAGGTGCTGTCCTGGGAGACAGAAATGGTGAAGCTGGAGATACTGTCCTGGGAGACAGTAATGGTGAAGCTGGAGATTTTGTCCAGGTAGTCGGGAATTATACGCAGGAAGGAATACATATAAATGACCTCATAGGGGACAGGAGCCATAGTAGGGAAACAAGTGTAGTCAAAGATAAGATAAAACCAATATTGCAAACTAGAAATACCGCAGGAAATAGCAAACAAGAGGACTCCAATAGCAATAGTGAGGATAAATTACCAAAAACAACTGGTGGGAGCTCCATTGTTGGTGCTAGGGAGGATAGAAGTAAGACAGGGAAACATGCACCAACAGGGAATACAGTCACAGAAACCCAAGGCAAGCGGAAACCAAGCCTGTGCACATACTATGCACTTGGTATCTGCTGGCATGGGAAATCTGGAAAAACAGATGGGACGTGCAACTATGACCACCCTAGAAAATGCCATGCCCATATGACAACAGGAAAATGCAAACTCCCTTCCTGTAAGCTTTTTCACCCTGAAATGTGTACCTCTTCAGTACAGGAAAGACTGTGCTATAACTTAAATTGCCAGGCATACCATCTAAAGGGGACAAAAAGATACAAAACATCCAGGCCATGGGAAAACCTGGGTAGCCACAGCCACTCAAGAGGGAGAGGTTTTTTAGTGCCAGGAAGGAAAAAAAAACTGGCAGGAAATGGCAGAAATCGTACACCAAATCCAGTCATTCCTGGAGTGGAACCACAGTCGATGGCCTCCACTCCAAACCAACAGATACAGATACTAATGCCGGAAAAAAAATCCCCCCCCAGTACCAACAATACCACCAGTCCGATAACATTCTTCTTTGCAAATATACAGGGTCTAAAGCCAGCAACAAACAACAAAATACCTTTCATCCGTGGACTGCTTGCAGAGGCAAAGGCAATGTTCGCGGCTTTCACTGAGACCCACATAAAGGATCACTTGGACAATGAAATATGGATCCCAGGTTACAACCTATACAGATGTGACAGAGTGAACAGGCAAAAGGGGGGGGTTGGCCTGTACATTGCAGAGTCACTTGTTTGCACAGAACTGCTAAATGCCTCAAATGATGTAGTGGAAGTTTTAGCAGTAAAGGTCGAGAACCAAAACCTAGTCATTGTGGTAGTCTACAAGCCTCCGGATGCAACATCCCAGCAATTCCAGGAACAGCTGTTAAAAATTGACCACTGTCTGGAAAATCTTCCAGCTCCTGCACCCAACATCTTGCTCCTGGGGGATTTCAACTTAAGGCACCTAAAATGGAGGAATATAGCAAATAATATTGTTGCAGTAATAACACCAGGAGGCAGCTCTGATGAAAACTCACACTCACACGAGCTTTTAAATCTCTGCACAAAATTCAATTTAAACCAGCAAATAATACAGCCTACTAGACTGGAGAATACACTAGACCTCATATTCACTAACAATGATGATCTGATAAGAAATGTCACCATAACAAAAACAATATACTCAGATCACAACATAATTGAGGTTCAGACATGTATGCGAGGAGCCCCAGACCGACAAAATGAAACTAGTCACGAGGGAGCATTCACCAAATTCAACTTCAATAACAAAAACATAAAGTGGGACCAAGTAAACCAAGTCCTAACCGATATAAGCTGGGAAGATATACTAAGCAACACAGACCCAAACTTATGCCTAGAACAGATTAACTCGGTGGCACTCGATGTATGCACAAGGCTTATTCCTCTAAGAAAAAGGAGGAGTAGATGTAAAATAGAAAGAGACAGGCGCTCCCTTTACAGGCGACGGAAAAGAATAACAGAGCGGCTAAAAGAGGTCAATATATCTGAAATGCGCAGGGAGACACTGGTCAGAGAAATAGCAAGCATCGAACTTAAGCTAAAAGAATCCTTTAGGAGTCAGGAATCGCGGGAAGAACTAAAAGCTATAAATGAAATCGAAAGAAACCCAAAGTATTTCTTCTCCTATGCCAAATCAAAATCGAGAACAACGCCCAGTATTGGGCCCCTACTTAAACAAGATGGGTCCTACACAGATGACAGCAAGGAAATGAGTGAGCTACTCAAGTCCCAATATGACTCAGTTTTTAGCAAGCCGCTAACCAGACTGAGAGTCGAAGATCAAAATGAATTTTTTATGAGAGAGCCACAAAATTTGATTAACACAAGCCTATCCGATGTTATCCTGACGCCAAATGACTTCGAACAGGCGATAAATGACATGCCCATGCACTCTGCCCCAGGGCCAGACTCATGGAACTCTGTTCATCAAGAACTGCAAGAAGCCCCTATCACGAGCCTTTTCCATCCTATGGAGAGGGAGCATGGACACGGGGGTCGTCCCTCAGTTACTAAAAACAACAGACATAGCCCCACTCCACAAAGGGGGCAGTAAAGCAACAGCAAAGAACTACAGACCAATAGCACTAACATCCCATATTATAAAAATCTTTGAAAGGGTCCTAAGAAGCAAGATCACCACCCATCTAGAAACCCATCAGTTACACAACCCAGGGCAACATGGGTTTAGAACAGGTCGCTCCTGTCTGTCTCAACTACTGGATCACTACGACAAGGTCCTAAATGCACTAGAAGACAAAAAGAATGCAGATGTAATATATACAGACTTTGCAAAAGCCTTCGACAAGTGTGACCATGGCGTAATAGCGCACAAAATGCGCGCTAAAGGAATAACAGGAAAAGTCGGTCGATGGATCTATAATTTCCTCACTAACAGAACACAGAGAGTAGTCGTCAACAGAGTAAAGTCCGAGGCAGCTACGGTGAAAAGCTCTGTTCCACAAGGCACAGTACTAGCTCCCATCCTGTTCCTCATCCTCATATCCGACATAGACAAGGATGTCAGCCACAGCACCGTGTCTTCCTTTGCAGATGACACCCGAATCTGCATGACAGTGTCTTCCATTGCAGACACTGCAAGGCTCCAGGCGGACATCAACCAAATCTTTCAGTGGGCTGCAGAAAACAATATGAAGTTCAACGATGAGAAATTTCAATCACTCAGATATGGTAAACATGAGGAAATTAAATCTTCATCAGAGTACAAAACAAATTCTGGCCACAAAATAGAGCGAAACACCAACGTCAAAGACCTGGGAGTGATTATGTCGGAGGATCTCACCTTCAAGGACCATAACATTGTATCAATCACATCTGCTAGAAAAATGACAGGATGGATAATGAGAACCTTCAAAACTAGGGAGGCCAAGCCCATGATGACACTCTTCAGGTCACTTGTTCTATCTAGGCTGGAATATTGTTGCACTCTAACAGCACCTTTCAAGGCAGGTGAAATTGCCGACCTAGAAAATGTACAGAGAACTTTCACGGCGCGCATAACGGAGATAAAACACCTCAATTACTGGGAGCGCTTGAGGTTTCTAAACCTGTATTCCCTGGAACGCAGGAGGGAGAGATACATGATTATATACACCTGGAAAATCCTAGAGGGACTAGTACCGAACTTGCACACGAAAATCACTCACTACGAAAGCAAAAGACTTGGCAGACGATGCACCATCCCCCCAATGAAAAGCAGGGGTGTCACTAGCACGTTAAGAGACCATACAATAAGTGTCAGGGGCCCGAGACTGTTCAACTGCCTCCCAGCACACATAAGGGGGATTACCAACAGACCCCTGGCAGTCTTCAAGCTGGCACTGGACAAGCACCTAAAGTCAGTTCCTGATCAGCCGGGCTGTGGCTCGTACGTTGGTTTGCGTGCAGCCAGCAGCAACAGCCTGGTTGATCAGGCGCTGATCCACCAGGAGGCCTGGTCACAGACCGGGCCGCGGGGGCGTTGACCCCCGAAACTCTCTCCAGGTAAACTATTGCTAGTGGAGTCCTCTTGTTTGCTATTTCCTGCGGTATTTCTAGTTTGCAATATTGGTTTTATCTTATCTTTGACTACACTTGTTTCCCTACTATGGCTCCTGTCCCCTATGAGGTCATTTATATGTATTCCTTCCTGCGTATAATTCCCGACTACCTGGACAAAATCTCCAGCTTCACCATTACTGTCTCCCAGGACAGTATCTCCAGCTTCACCATTTCTGTCTCCCAGGACAGCACCTCCAGCTTCACCATTACTGTCTCCCAGGACAGCACGTCCAGCTTTACTATTACTGTCTCCCAGGACATCACCTCCAGCCTTACAGTTTGTGACTACATGGCCAGTATCAAGGGCAGTACCATTCAGCCCAGACTTTTTATGTTCCCATCTGTTGTAGAAAGCTTCCAGGTTTTCTATGAAAGCAGCTTTGATGTTGACCTCTTTTAATACCCTTGTGATTTTAGTCCACAGATTTATCTCATTTGGGCATACCCAAAAACACTTCCCTGTTTTAATACTGCTTGTAGCTAGTTCTTGGATATCTGCACAAGGGGCGTGACACCAATTTCCACAAAAATGACAATTTATGCATGTGGAAGCCCGTTTGTTTGACTGACCACAGACTACACACAGCTTCATAATGATTTGAATGGTTGATTTACTGCAATTCTACTAGCAACCTCTTGAATATTCTATTAATAACCTGCTAGGTAGTGCACAACGAAACCGTTTGAAACCAGTCCAGGGTTCGGACCAGTCAAGGGTTCGGACCAGTCAAGGGTTCGGACCAGTCTATCTGATCTGATCAGTGGGTCACCTATTTAAACCATACTGGTCGGTGATTTGAGCTAACACTTGAAGGATCTACTGGAAATTATCTACCCGAGTAATATGTGATTTGATTAATACAAAAGTATAACTTGCGTGTTGAAGAGCCGGTGACTGCTGGCACTCCTACAATGACGAACGGTCGACCTCCACCCTTGTTTATCAATCGCTGTATCTAGCTTTTCTATTTTTTTTCCGTCTCCACCACAATAAATGCTATATTATCACTATAGTTGACTGGTGCAAATTTTGGAGGAAGGACGCTTTTTCTGTAGTAATAATTGCTTCTCGTTGTGTATATTGCGACCGCTGGTAACTACAGGTTATATGAAATTCACAGTATATGTCTGGTATTTCAAGAAAAAAGAAACTAATGAAAGTCACTCCACTCCACTAAGTACCATTATAATAATGGTTAGTTGCTACTACAACACCGTATTCTGCTATTCACTGGTATCACTAGATTATATGCGAGTACACTAGCAGGCCAGGAAATTATTAAAAACAGCTGACCTGTGGTCAGCATATGGATACACAAAAGGCCTAGGAACTCGGCCCCAAAGGGTTAACAGGAATACACATGGATTTATATCTACATATCTATAGTTCACTTATCTGTTACAAGGAAATTTGCTTAGTATATCTGGTATCTTATTTTCATTAATAAGATATCTTGACATGTCACATAGGTTATTATACTGTCTGTCTCTGTATTCCTCAATAAGTGGACAATTAAGCACATAGTGTTCAAGAGAGTGACCATATGCCTGATCACATTATTTGCATTTAGTTTGATAATCATCTGTGTGTCTCCCAAACTGCCAGAAGTACTTGTAACCAAGCCTAAGCCTGGCCACTACAACATCAGTCAGTCTGTTCACATTGCACGTTGCTCCATAAACATACTTATCTACGTTCATGTTATCATAGTGGGTTATAGATCTACTCAGGCTTCTAACTGCATTCCTATAACAATCATTTTCATTATTTACTTCTCTCCTAATATTATTCCTAATGCTAGACACAGTTATACCAAAGTTATATTCTACATTCTCCTTCTGGGTACTCTTCTTGGCTAACATATCAACTTTATCATGAAGGAGTAATCCAATGTGTGATGGGATCCATAGCAATTGTACTTTAATTCCTTTGTCCCTAATTTTTGAGTGTCTATACCTGGCTTCTCCAATGAGCATGTTGTTGGAGTCATTATATGAGTCAAGAGCCTTCAATGATGACATAGAATCAGTAATGATGATAGAGTCAAGCTCAGTGTCATAGGTTAGATTTAGCGCCATTAGGATTGCAAACAATTCAGTTTGCAGTGTAGACGCCCAGTTGTTAATTCTTATGCCTAACTCAACAAATTTATTATCGTTCTTAACTAGGGAGGTGGCAACAAGAGCAGATGCAGCCCTGCCAGAAGACTCCTGTTTAGATCCATCAGTGTATATAACTTGTGATAATTTATTACTACCAGCAAGGCGAGAAATTTCTTCCTGAGCAGTTGCTTTAACAAGAGATTTAAGGAAGGGATTACTAGCAATGAGCTTCTTGGGAGGGACTTGTAGGTATGTGATATTAAATGAACACATCTTCCACGGAGGGGTGAAATGCTTTTGTTGCCTACAGTGATACAGTTCATGCAGGTTATTAAACTTAATGTAATTGCACGTTTTCACAATCCATTTAGATCTGTGTGTATTTACCTCTAGACACTTGGTAAGATTCATTGTGACAGTGTCTGGTTCGTTTCTCAACATTCTAATACCGAGTACGGTGTTAATATCAATAATCCTATCACTTATATTAGAAATACCAAGCTCCTTCCTCATGTTAAGAACTTTTGTAGATCTGGGACAGCCAAGAATAATCCTGAGAGCTTCATTTTGCATTAACTCCAAGGGTCGGAGAGAACTTTCTCTAGCTAATATCAACATGGGAGCAGCATAATCAATTAAGGACCTAACATAGGCTATGTACATCATTCTCACGATTCTCACATTAGCACCATAGTTGGGATTGTAGCCAGCAACAGCTTTGAGAGCATTTAGCCTAGCTTTGCATTTCTTGTTTAGTTGTGGTATAGTGGATTTGTTAAAGGGTACATCTACACCAAGATATCTGTAAGTTTTAACGTAGCTAATGATTTCACCCTGCAAATAGATGGGTGGGGGGATGTCGTTTGCTTGTTAATATCTTTGTTTTAGAGGAAGATATTATGAGGCCTAGTCGATTACAAATTGCTTGAACTTCATTATGCCCTGTTGTATGGATCATGATATCATCAGCATAGCTTATAGCTATATGTTTAGGTGAGGCAGGTAGAGCATTTAGGAGAGCATTAATCAGAATATTAAATATCATGGGACTAAGAACTCCTCCCTGCGGTGTACCTAAAGACATTTCTTTATAATCTCTTCTGAAGCCTTGGTAAAGGACAGAGGATACTCTATTTGACAGGTATCCTATTGTCCAGCAGAGTAAGCTACCACCAATATTCATTTTGGCTAGTTCATGTAGTATAACGGTTCTGTTCGCAATATCAAATGCAGATTTTAGATCAAGAAAAGTGGTAAAACTAGTAGAGGTGTGTGCAGTGAGAAAGGTGAAAATACAGTTCTGCACACTTTTACCTTTCATGAACCCATAGAGATAGGGGGAAAGTTGGTGTCTGATTCTGTAGTACAGTCTGTTAAGTATCATTCTTTCAAAAGTTTTACAAAGACAACTAGTTAAGGAGATCGGCCTAAATGTATCAGGCTGTTGGGGCTTAGGGATAGGCACAATGAGACTATTGGTCCAGGAAGTAAGAAGAACGCCCTCAATGTAACTGAGATTATAGTGCCAACAAAGGGTTATCAGGCACGTGCCTTAGAGTTCTGAGAATATCATAGGTTATACCATCCTCTCCAGGAGCAGTTGATCGACCTTTAGTTAATGCATTATCTAATTCATACTCGGTAAAGAGGCAATCACTCTCATCAATATTTTGGCTCATAAAATTAATCAGTTTCAACATTTTTTCAGAAGTACTCTCTAAATTTTTTCTAATATGAGATGGAAGGTTTTCATGCCTGGATGTTTTGGACCAGTCATTTATGAGGTCATTTGCTTTTTCAAGAGGAAAGGGATGAGCAACATTGCCAGTCTTTTTCCTGGTTATTTTATTTATACCTTTCCAAGCCAAACTTAAAGGGGTGGACCTATTTAATCCACTAACAAACTGTTCCCATTCCTGTTGCCTAAGTTCTTGCTTTCTATTCCTTGCATTTGTTGGTGCAGCTTGGAACGTTCTGAGCAGGTCTGGGGTTCTACATTCACGGTATGCTTTACCAATCCTCCTAGCTGCTGCTTGTTAGATTGCGTAGCTGTGGATCATTATAGTATTTAAATTGGTTTTTATTGTTATTTATAGTGGAGGATCTTTGTTTCCTATTCCTGCCCACTTGATCTGTGAGAACTCTCTCAATAGTGGTAATTAAATCATCATTAAATTTTTGTGTGCCAATGGGCTCGTAATTCTTATACCATTGATCCAAGTGGTTAATAAAGTTGTCTCTGTGTTCTGGTTTGAGAATAAGTTTCCTCCTGTATTTAGCTCCTTGATTGCTGGAGATGTGATCAAGATTGACAGTTGTTAGTCTTGGGAAGTGATCAGATAGAAGATCATCTACTATGACAGAGTCATGCATCGTATATGATGTATTAAATCCAAGACACAGATCTAGTATGCCACCATATATGTGAGTAGGCTCAGTAGTACCCACAATTCGAACATTATCATGCTCATTTAGCAATTTCACTAGTTTAGTTCCATTGGTGTTTGTTATAGACCCACCAATATTCTTATGTCTGGCATTAAAATCTCCAAGAATGATGGTAGGTTCACTATTGATGCGATCTGGTAAAGCATCAGGTCGAAGCTGGTTCGCTGGGGCATAGAGATTAAAAATGTTTATGGAAAAATCGCCTGCATATACTTTGACACCATGATACTGCATGTTAACTCGACTCTGCAAGGAAAGGAGTGAATGTGGCAAGTTCTTTCTGACATACATCACACAACAGTTGGTTGACCTTAGGTTATAAGCTGCATATCCAGGCAAGTTTGGTGGAGGTGCTCCATCTTTCAATCTACATTCCTGCAAACAGATGACATCAATATTCTTGGTTGCACTAATATGATGTAAGTCAGGCAACCGCTTCCTGATGGAAGCAATGTTCCATGAAAAGATTTGTAATGTATCCATTGTAGCGAGTTATTACAATCTCTTCCTCATAAGATGGTAAAACTATTATGCTTTGACTACAGTGTGCAGGCACTTAAGAGCAAATAGCATAGTTTGTACGTCTTTATCTTCAGGACCTTTATTTTTAAGCATTTTTCGGCATTTTGACAGCCAGTTAAAAGGCAAGTTTTGAAGGCAAGAGTCATGGGCTTCTTTCTTACAAATTGCTGGAAACTGAATGGGGATTGCTGCACTTTTGATATCATCACCATGCTCAAGAGCATCATCCTGATTACATATATTTATTAAACTTGTCAGGATCTGTTCAAGATGCTCAATTTTTTTCTGGAAAGTTGTTATAATATGAGGAAGGTCAGGCGAATCCAATGCCTCTCCGGAGGATGGCACTTCTGGGTTAGTGCTTTCTTTAACACCTATCACCTTAACAGGTACCATGGTTACATTAGTGTTCTCTGTTTCATCATTCATTGCAGGTAGGTCCTGTGCATCTGACTCATCTCCAATTTCCAGGGAGGTTACCTGTGTGGTGTCCGTCTGACTGTTGTAGTTGTGTGTATTGGGAGAAATGACAAACTCATCCCCATATTCAGGTGTAGCCATAGGTATCTGTAGTGGCAGACCAGTAGTTCCATATGTGCTAGCAGGGATGGCTAGCTCCTCCACAGCTGGTGTGTGTGATGGCATTCTGGTATCACCAGAATCCTTTGCAGTGAGGTGGGGTTCTTGCACACTTTGCAGAGGTTCAGTCTCAGATCTGGCTGTGGTAGACTGGATGGCCCCATCCTCAGTTACCATTAAAGGACTGTTATCAGGTTTACATCGAAGGTTGTTTGGGTTCTGACTGCAGTCCTTGTGGGAAACTGTAACCCCAACTTCTTTACAGTTAATACACTTAAATTTTCGGCTGTCAAGGCCTACTGTGCATTCTCTAGTGGAATGTTTCCCAGCACACTTACCACACCAAGAATGTAGTATTCCACAGTCTACTGCAACATGGCCATAGTGCTGGCATTTGTAACACCTACGTTTAGGGGGTAGGTACACTTCGATGTTTAGGAAACGTAAACCATGCACCCAGATATTCCTTCGGGGAAACGTAGGGGGGGAGGGGCACAGGACCCACCCAACTGGCAATAATTTGGGATTTTCCTTTAAGTCTTTTAGGCTTGATGATATGCTCACTTAGAGTCAGATGGGATGGGTCCATGCAGAGAGGGTATCCAAAGATTATGATACTGACCCATTTTTTAAAGTGGTGAGTGTCTGATGGAGGTCGGAGCAGCTTAATATCCCCATAAGGTGTACTAAGTAGATCATTAATCAGCTCTTTATTCTGTTCCACAAACACAAAGTTGTGTGTGTTTTTCCTAAATTGGATCCTTGAGTTAGGATGCTTCTTTACAGCTTCCATTAACCATGCACACTTAGCAGGCAGCAGGGTGTTGTCAGGGAAGTTCAGCTTAACACATTCTTCCTTTGAAGAAAGACTTCTTGCAGCCTCTGTGCACCAAGGACGTTTAGTGTCACATTGTGTACGAGTCAAGTGAGTCTGACTACGTCGACGCTCTAGCCCTTTCTCACTTTTTCTCTCTTGTTTACTTCTAAAGGTCTGGAAGCTATCATCATTTCCATCACCTGCTGAAATAGGTTCCTCTATGACAGTTGCAATGTTTGCTAGTGATGACATCTCGTGTAAGACTCACAACACAAGAATTCCTCGCTTATCTTCCCCTTATAGCTTATGCAAGAGTAAATATTTGCTATAAAGTCAGATCATATGACACAAGTGTTCAAGTTCAATGAACACTTCCAATTATACTTAACCCAGATTACTACTACTGAATACGATACACACCTTACTAAAAATACATTCAGAGACTTCGTACAAAAAAATACAGATAAGAGCAGTATGCCAAAGCCACTTATACTATGCATAGCATTACGGGCTGGCTTAAAATTAACTTAAGATTAACTAAGCAATGATTATTATTATTATTATAATCAAAAAGAAGCGCTAAGCCACAAGGACTATACAGCGCTGCTACTAAGCAATGATGAAATCAGTGATAAAACATTAATGTAAACAGATAACTATAAAGCACAAGTGAGTATTACAAAGACAGGTCATATGGTTGCATTCAGTTAGGTAGTGATTCTGTTAGGTAGTGTATTTAAAAAATAATAAAGTTAGATTGGGTTTTAGGTTTAACATTTATGTGATATAATTGTGAGAAACATTTAAGATATACAATTTATAATGTTCAGTTATTCAGTATTTATTTGGTTTTGGGTGAGTAAGTAATCTTTGAGAAGAGACTTGAATTTATAAACAGGTTGTGTTTCTTTTATATTTACAGGTAATGAATTCCAGATTTTAGGGCCTTTTATGTGCATTGAGTTTTTGCATAGTGTGAGATGGACACGAGGAACATCAAAGAGTGATCTGTGCCTTGTGTTATGGTCATGTGTTCTGTTGAGGTTGGCAAGGAGATGTTTGAGGGGAGGGTTAATATCAGAGTTAAGTGTTCTATGTATGTAATAGGTGCAGTAATAAGTATGGATGTTTTGTATGGTGAGTAGGTTTAGTGTATTGAATATTGGTGGAGTGTGCTGCCTGTAGTGAGAATTTGTTATCATTCTAACTGCAGCCTTTTGTTGGGTAATTAGTGGTCTGAGATGGTTAATTGTTGTTGAGCCCCATGCACAAATTCCATAGGTGAGATAGGGGTAAATAAGAGAGTGATATAGGGCCAGGAGGGCTGACTGTGGAACATAGTACCGTATCTTCGATAGTATGCCTACAGTCTTGGAAATTTTCTTAGAAATTTGATGTATATGTGTATGAAATTTGAGTCTATTATCAAGGTGGATTCCTAAGAATTTTCCCTCTGTTAGTTTTGTGATAGGTGATCCATTTATCATTATGTTAAGAGGGACATCTGTAGCTCTGTTACCAAACTGAATGAAGTAGGTTTTGTCAATGTTTAGTGTAAGTTTGTTAGTCCTCATCCAGGTAGATATTTTCTGTAATTCGGTATTTACAGTATTGGCTAGCGTGACTGGGCTCGGGTGAGAGAAGACGTATGTAGTGTCATCTGCAAATAGTGTGGGTTTGAGTAATTGCGAAGCATTTGGAAGGTCATTTATGTATAGGAGAAAGAGAAGAGGGCCAAGGACACTTCCCTGTGGGACACCAACTGTAATTGGTTGTGCAGAAGAGTTTGCCCCATTTGCGTACACATATTGGCTTCTGTTGCTGAGGTAAGACTTGAGGTAGTTGAGGGAGTGCCCTCTTATACCATAGTGTGACAATTTTACGTGGAGCAAGTCATGGTCAACTGTATCAAAAGCTTTACGTAAGTCAATGAAGATCCCCAGTGGGACTTCTTTTTTCTCTATTGCAGTGTATATATGTTCTAGCATGTGTATAATAGCATCATTAGTATTTTTATTAGGCCTGAATCCAAATTGGCAGGGGTTGAGTATGTTTTGGGAGATAAGGTAGGAGTAGATTCGTTTATGAATTAATTTTTCGAAGATTTTTGAGAGAGGGTGTAAGTTGGATATTGGCCTATAGTTATTCAACTCTGTTTGGTCTCCTCCTTTGTGGATCGGGGTGACCCTTGCTATTTTGAGTACTGTAGGGAAGGTGGAGGATTCAATGGATTTGTTAAAGAGTGTTGCAATGATTGGTGATAGCACTTGTGACACTTTTTTGTATATAAGGGGTGGTAAGGTATTTAAATCTCCTGCCTTGTTTTTTAGTGCGTTGATAATAAGGGAGACTTCGTATGGGTTAGTCGGAGCTAGGAACAGTGTGTTCGGGTAGTTGCCGGTGAGGTAGTCATTTGGTGGGGTATCTGAGCTTGGGATTTTATTGGCAAGGTTTTGTCCTATAGTGGAGAAGAAATCATTGAGTCTGTTTGCTGTTTCTGTTGGTGGGAGTTGGGGTTCATCTGTTTTTGCTAATTTTATTTCGCTATTTCGTGATATCTTTTTTGTTCCCAGAATTTCTGATAGGGTTTTCCAGGTCTTTTTTATATCACCTCGTAAGTTGGATAATCTGTTCTCATAATACAATTTTTTTGCCCTTCTTATCAGGCTGGTTAGGATTGACGAGTAACGTTTTGTTTGGTCTCTGGTTATGTGACCCATTCTGTACTGTTTTTCATATTGGTGTTTTGTATTTATGGATTTGAGAATGCTGGGTGTTAGCCAGGGACTGTTCAGTCTCTTTGCTGTCATCTGTTTAGTTTTTTTAGGGCAGTGCTTGTTATAGAGGTATTGGGTTTTTTTTTAGAAAATTATTAATACATTCGTCAATATCTGTATAGGTTTCTAGCTCAGTGTGCCAATCAATGTTTGCTATTGCTGTTGTGAAGTTATTAATGGCTGCCTCATTGTGAAGTCTGAAGGTGACTTTAGTAGTGTCTTGGGGTAGTTTACCAAGAGTTGTTATGAGGAAAGTAGGGTAGTGGTCTGTGGTATTATCTGTAATTATGCCTGATTTTAAAGGGGATATGGTGTTGGTCCAGATGTGGTCAAGTAGGGAAACACTAGTCTCTGTAACTCTTGTAGGTTTTGTTACTGTTGGTAGTAACATACAGTTACTCATTGTGTTTGTGAATTCAGTAACGTGTGGGTCCTGGTCTTGCAGGAGATTTATATTGAAGTCACCTGAGAGTAGTAAGTGATCTTTGTTCATGCGTGCATCAGTTATCATACTTCCTAGATTTTGACTAAATTGGCTAATGTTTGACTGTGGAACTCTGTAGATGTTTATCAATGTGAGAGGTTTTTGTAGGTACTTTGATTTGAATTTAGCTATTATATATTCCCCATGTTCATCCCTTGTGCAAGTATTAGTGATACATTCTAGTTGGTCTGAGTAGTATATGGCTGTGCCACCCCCTTGTTGATCTGGCCTACAGTTGTGTATGGCTGTGTAACCAGGAATGGCATAGACATCTGTACTATCAGGCTTTAGCCAGGTTTCAGTTAGTGTAATGATGGACATATTGGCATGTAAGGAATTTAGTAATGCTATGAGGTCATCGTAATGCTTGCTTAAAGATCTGATATTGTAGTTAAATATAGTTATGTTGTTGTTGGCACTGAGAAGTGCCTTTGATTGTTCTGCAGTGTAGTAATTACAGTTACTGTTTGATTCATTTAAGTCATTAAATAAGAGGTTGGTATCAGGATCAATGCTTGTAATCATAAGATTTGTAGTGAATCTATAGTTTGAATTAAGTATAAAACAAAGTAAATAGTCTTAAGCTAAAAAATAGCACCTGGATTATTTAACAAATGTAAAATAATGAGCTAAGGGACTAATACAAATAAAGTGATGATCAAATAGTGGAGCTTGGGAATATGATAGTAGGTAGTACTATAAAGGTAATTTTTTAAAGTTAGAATTATAGTATAAAATTATAATATAAAAGGGACTAATATAGGTTGTGGTGACCAATAAAGTGGTAATCAAAAAAATGAGCTTTGGAATATAATGGCAAAATTGTGAACTTATTCTACTTTAGCACCTAAGAATAGCACCTTGATTATTTTAACAATTGTGAATATATAAACTAGGATAGTTATATAAAGCTAAAATAAAGGAGAAAACATATAAGGGACTAAAATTAAGTAATGGTAAGCAAAGTTAAATGGGCAGATGGTAGGAATTATAATATAAACTTATAATATAAAAATACAATTTGAAATGGTACTTGCAATTGCACTAGAGTCTGGTATAGGTTGTTGACAAGATCAAGATTATACCTAGATTTAAATTGACAAAATAAAATTCACAATTAAAGTACCAAAAGAATAATAGTAAAAAAATAACAATGGTAATGTCTTGATTATAATATGATAGTAAG